>NW_024581136.1:868914-925419 GCF_017639235.1 Corvus kubaryi | reverse complement strand
GAAGGAAGGAAGGAAGGAAGGAAGGAAGGAAGGAAGGAAGGAAGGAAGGAAAAGAAAGAGAGAAAAAAAAGGATTTTACATACTTCAGAAACTGATGCATAGAAATATTCATGATTAATAAGTCTTTGCAGAATTGAGAGCACTTGGGGAGATGCACTTTTGAGCATTTCTTCTGATCTGCTGAGCATTTTGGTGTGATATGGACAAGAAATTTGAGACTCTTCCAGGTGGCTGAAGGCTGTTCATTGAAGGAGACAGCAACCATGTAAATTATAGCTATAGTCCCCTCCAGCTTTCAGATCTAGTGCACTTGCATGGGATGAGCCGGGGAGCAAAAGGGCTGCTCTGCTGCAGCAGAATGCTGAACAGCTGGGACTAGACCATGTTGAGAAAATGGTCAGGTATTGCCCATCACCTAAGCTGTTCTACTGCTCAGGAATATTTTGTAGATGACAATATTCAGGAGTAAATCGAGCCCACACAGGAGCATAGCCATGCACATGCTTTTGTTTTCCAGCCTGTCTGTGCCTTGGGTACTATTGTGTCCAACAGCACAGGAAAGGGCAGGTAGGGCAGATGCTGTTTCATCTGGCTCCAGCACTATACGATGTGTTATCTCAATGATGTCATACACAGCAATCCATGTAGGCAGTGTGGTTTAAATATAAGCTGGAGCCATGAAGCTTGAGTTTCCTCTCACATACATTGGCTCCATGCTAGCATTGCTTCATCATTTTCAGTGCAAATTCACACTGGTTTAGATCAGCAGCAATGAGATCAGAGAACAATTATCTTCACCAGATGCATACAGTCTCCTTTCTCCTGGATGTGTGTCAGGCAGCAAGCATTTGCCCTGAGCCTCCGAAAATTCCTGTTTCCCAAAGTGGAATATGGTGGCCAAGGCAGGTACAGAGCAGAGGGCCAAAGCAGACACTTGGAGGGGTCCATTCCCCTTCAGGGAGGCAGATATGGGGACAAATGGAATTAAACTTGCTGCTCCACAATGGCAAAGAAGGAGTCCTGCACAATAAAGCCCCTTGTGAGCTGCTGTCAGTGACCATCAGTCCCAGGAAAGAGCTGCGTTTTTACCCTCTGCAAGATTTCACCTTGTGTTGCTGCAGAGACCCTGTGGCTGCCAGGTACCCTCTGCTCTGAGGACACTTTTAAAAGGTCACAGCTGGGCCTTTCTCATCACCTGCCTTTCCAGAATGTGGTGGGTGTCCAGGACATCCTTACTGGGCTCACCATGCCCAACATTTGCTCTCACTGAATTCAAGCTGGTGGTGAAATATTTTCCCCTTCCACTTTCAGGCAAAAGGCTGGCTGTGACCCAGTTCCCTGTCCGGGAAATGGGGATAGAAAGCACTCTGTTTGTTGGTATGGAGAGAAAATAGCCTTTGAAGCTGGAGCTGTGTTTTAAAGTCTTTCTGGCTGTAATTGACACAACAGGGTCCCGGTCTTGACTGCAATAATTCTCCCAAATCAAATTCAGAGGCTGCATAAATGCAATTTAATAATTAAGCCATGATTTTGGCTCCATTGACACAGCAAGAAAATTGAGATGCCCAACAGATTGTTTGAAACCTGTTAATTTTGCATAATCTCAAAGTGACACATTTTTCTGTACAGGTATCTCAGGAATACATGTTTTTGCAAGAACATGGCTCAGCATTTCTGTCCCCTGCTACGTTAATTACAACCAACTGGTATCTGAATAATAAAGCAAATTCCCCACAGGATAAAGCTGACATATGAGAGTTTGAATTCAGCTGACCTGGAAATATCTCAGTCATGGATTCTGACAAGCTGCATTGTCAGAATAAGGCAGAGATAACTGTGGCTCGAACTAAAGGGCAAGGAGGACAAGCAACCATAAGATGGTGAGCATGAAAATAAATAGCCCTCTGTTACAAGAACAGCCCCATTAAGAAACCACTCTAGGATGACTCTGGTTATGTATTAGTTCTCCTCTTCTCATGACCCCCAGAGCTGCTCTCTGGGAAGCCTCCTGCTCCCTGATCCCCCAGCTGGGGCTGGAGAAGTCCCAAGGGCAGCCCTTTGCTGCCCTGAGCAGAACAACCCCCCTGGCACATCCCTCCAGGTCTGCCTCTGGCACTGGCAGTGAGCCTCGGAGCACACACAGCTGGGCACCACCGGAGCGAGTCGGAAGCACAGAGCTGTGGGCTCCGTCCAGCTCCAGTGCACTGGGGTGCCAGGACACTGACACTCCCCTGCTCCTCCACAGCACCATACAACTGACAGTGGAGTTTATTCTGGTGATCCTGCCTTACCTGCTTCCCTCAGAGCAGGCTGAGAACAGAGGCTGTCACCCCTGGATTATGCTGAGCCATGGATCTGCTCGAAAGTGTGAACTACCCCCTCCCCCAGTCCTTGCTTTGGGATTGTTACTATCTTTGTTTTCATTTATTAAGTCCTCATTAAGACACTGACTAAGGGCAGGTGTGGCTTCAGGTGCAGCTGCTTAAGGTGTCTCCATTCCCACTGATGGCCTCCCCAGGGCTGCTGGGAACACCAGCCCTTAAAACCAAGGGTAGGACAAAAGGGTTTGTTTCTGCTCCTGGTCTCTGCTTTTGGGGCCTCCACTGTACTGGGTGAGTACTCAGGAGGGGGTTTCCTGAAAGAGAAAGCCTTTGATCCCTGAAGGGCCAGAAGCTTAAACTCTTCCTGTCTTATGGCTTTGATCCCTGTCTATCTGGGATATAAATGGGTATCTTCCACATGCTGATGTTAGTGGAACGAGCAGAACGAAAGGAGGAATCTGTCTGTTGTGTGGGAGTGCTTTAAGGAAAGAATGTTTCTGGGTGTTTCAGAGTTTTCTGTTGAGTCTTTTGTTTTAAAAAGCAACCAAACAAAAAAGAAGATAATTGAATATTGCTGCTACTTGTGGTAACTTCTGCCCTCACTTTGCAGAGGGGATATTCTGAAAAACTAGCAAAACTATTCATTAATCACTGTATGATTAACCTAAAGAGGTGGGTCCCTTCAATGCTTTCAGGGCAGCTGGCTTCAGTTCTTGCTGGAGAAAGCTGCCTGAGGGGAGCTGGAGCTGGGGAGGTTAGGAGAGGCTGAAATGAGCACTTAGCATAGGTGTGTGTGTAAACTTGCAGTCCTGGGAAAGTGGGGGGGGTTTTAGCCAGGTGGTCATAGCAGACTGTTCCCTAGAGTTAACTGACTGGCATTTTCAATTTAAAATTCCGTGATTAAATTAATTGATGAAAGCTTTTGATTGTGGAAATTTATTTCCTCTAAGAGATTGACAAAGTAGTCATTTTAAGGTCATTTGCCTTCAGTTAGAGGCAAAATAGAAGTATAAGGGTAAATTCATGGATGGAGAAGGGAAGATGAGAGTGCAGAAACCTTAACTAGGCACTAGACCTTTTTACAGAAAAACACTTTTGTGGATAAGTTATGTTCATTGTGAACTGTGTCCTAAAATGATTTCAGTGTATTTTGTAGGTCTAAGGGTAGCAAGTACATGCATGTTTACTGTTGCCTACAGAACTAAGTCGTGTTGGTCCAGTGGACACTGGAATGTAAAGGGAGACATCCTTGTAGCTGTGGGCTGCCCCACATGAACACTCAGGGCTGCTCTTTAGGAGGGTCAGTGACTTTGGGCCCTCTCTAAAGAACTACATCTGAGTCTGGGCAAAAGCACTATTGATTTAAGCATCTTGAATGAAAGACAAGGGGTGTGTTTGCAATTAAATTGTAAGAATTTTTGCAGTTGATGACTTTCAATGCTTGACACCTTTTTGTTTAGACATATGAGAGTTAATATAAACCTCATGTACCACCTACTTGCATTCCAGACTGGCTTGATTTCCAGGGTGTGAAAGGGCTCCCTTAGAAGTCATTAAGCTGAGGGACCTAAGTATGGAGACAAATATTTTTTGGTGGGGACTAATGGAGTGACTCTTATTGCAGAAGTCTGCAATAAAAATATGGGAGGTCTGGCATTTTGTGTTCCTAGAATTTGGCAGGCACTCTCCTTCCAATATTTTAACCCTTCATCGAGGTGTGGCCTCTGCAGCTTTCCCATGCTTAATGGATGTTCTCTAATAAGTGTCTCTGGCTGTGCTCATCAAGGCTGGTGGTCCTGAAGCACATGGTGGGGGCTGGTCTCTGAGAAGGAGCAAATCCCCTCTGCTGGGGTCTCTGAGATGGCACCCTCTGCCAGGGGAGGGCCACAGCACTGCTGCTGGGGCTGGTGGCAGCTGGTACTCCCCACCCCTCAGCATGGGTGTTCTGGTTGCCCTTTCACCACAAGGTGTGGCTTTCCTATTTCTTTCATTTTTATTCTTCCCTGGATTTCTCTTTGAGAGTGGTATGGTGTGCTGAGGGGAGGGAGGGCCAGATTAAAGGCCAGCTGACTTCAGCTGGATGTTACTTGAAGACAATTCAAATGTTTAAGTTTTCTCAAGTTCTGGCTTGACAGTAATTCCTCCTTGAGGAGCATCTGACTGTGCTTGTAGGAGCCTGGAGGCTGCCATGTTCCCTTCAGTCCCTTGGACCTTCTCAGGCCTTCGGCTTGGAGAGAGCTTCCCAGGCTGAACTGTGTTGGAGTGCACTGAGGCTTTGTTCATGTTCTGGTGTTATTACCTATATTCTGACATAGAGGGATGGGACTTTGAAGATGCCTTTTTGAACTCTGTATTTCAGCTCTTTGTTTGGGGATCAGCCGGCCAAGCAGGGCAGTCAGGCTTCTCTCCCACACACCCCAGCGTAGCTCAGCTGAGCAGACTGAGGAGCCCAGCCACGCTGCTGCTTTGTAGCCCACTGTATTCCCAAACTGGCATTTCTCAGGGAAACTGGGATATGAGGAAAGGCAGCTGTTCTGGCCTAAGGGAAGGTGCAGGAGTGATCAGTGTGACTGGGGGACCAAGGGCTAGGGACTGACTGTCTTTGCCCCTGTTCCATTCCGGCCTGTCCAGCTGATAAAGCACATTGGTCTCAGGAAAGAAAGAAGGACCTGGCAAGGGGCTAGTTAATGCAAAAAGCACCAAGGACTGAGCCTGGAATATAAAACACAAGTTAGAAATGGAAAACTTCCCCAAAGCTTGTCCTGTGTACAGTTCCCCATTGCATCATTCTTTCTCTCATCTCTGGCACAGAGCCCTTGGGAGCAGGGCTGTTTTCCCTGGAGCCACCCTGGCAGGGCAAGGTGGTCTTGGGGGCCAAGGCTGTAATGGCTGGGCCTGAGAGTAAGGTGGGTTTGGAGAGAGAAATGCTGCTAAAGCAACTGAGTGAGCTCATGATGAGGTGGCTGTAATGTTTTAAGGTCCTGTGTTCGCTGTCTACCATCTTCTGTTTGTACAGCACTTGCCTAGAGGGTCCCCAGGCTGAACCCCTGGAGGTGATGGTGATACCAGGAATCACAGTCTAGCCTGGACTGGAAAACATGAGCAGCAGCTTTGGGCCTGTGTCCTGTGTGCTCACACAGGGCTTCGGAGGAGGAGGTGTAGGTAAATACTGGGCATAAACATATGTTGGAGTATTTTTCTCAAGTTTGACTGGAAGCTGGTTAAGTTATGGAACAAGAACTCCTCTTTCAAAACTTCCTTTGCAGCTTCCCCAGCTCTGTGTAACCTGGGGCTGCACTGGTCCTATGTGATTGTTATTATCATATTATTGTCAGCACCTGAACTCAGAGCAGCTTTGATCGTGACAGCAAGCTCAGTTAGTTAATCATGGGTTCCTTGCTAACCCTGAATTCTGTATTTCTCCTCATGACTTTTTATTCATGAGCACATGTGAAGACTATTTTGTGCTAGTGATTGGGACAGAGTCCTTTTATCAACAACTACATGAGAGCGCTCTTGAAAATTCTGACTTGAAGTTTTGCTTGTGATTACTTGTGTTAGTTGTGGGTATAAGACAGAAAATGTGTAGCTGGGGAGCTAATGTGTAATCAATGTTCATATAATTAATACTGAAGGGACTAATAAGTAGGCCAGTTCTAAAATTCTGCTAGTTTAAAAGTAAAGAATTGGAGATACATGTTTGTGTGTTAAACTGACTTCTGTTTATAGACAGGAGGCAAAGGCACTTTGGTGTAAATACTGATGTCTCTGTGAGCTGCTCCTGTGCTGTCTTGACCAGGATAGTGCAGGATACCAATCCTGCACAAATATACAGTGAAACTGCAATGCTCTTTATAGTAAACTTCTGTACAGGCTTTCAACCAGAGAATGATTCTGTCTGGGGCAATGCGTGTATTATCTGTTTTAAAATCTATCACTTGCAGCTACATGCCCTAGTAATAGTTAGCTAGTTCAGGGGGTTAACTCCCAATTCCAGGATAAATTATCCACTGCTCTTTAAGTCAGAGAGAAATTTCTGGATCTTGGGGACTTTATTTGCATTATTTGTTGGTTGAGGAGAAGTTCTAAAATAATTGAAGGGCTTTTTACTAATCAGAAGTGTTTCAGTTTCCTTTTTATAAGGCTAGGAAGCTTGCAATCCAAATTAAACTGTCTGTTCCTCTGGGAAGCAGGAAGCTTGTTTCCCCAAACATGTTACTCTAAGGAAATCTATACCGAGAGAAAAAAGTTATTCTGTCAATACCTTGTGCTCCTCTGCTATAAAATTACATTTTCAAGTGTATGATTTAACTCATTTCCACACGGTGCTGAAAATAGGTTCTGAAATACCCTGAGTGTCACGATCTAGGCAGGATTTACCAGGCTGTGTGGCTGTTGGTGCCAGGAGAGGGCACCAGACATCAGTGACAGCGCCTGTGTCCTGCTCTGTCACCGCAGAGGCAGCCGCCCCTCCTGGTACCTCTGCAGGGAAGGAATAAGCTTCCCTGGGACGGCGGCTTTTTGTGCAGAGTGACTCTGCCTGTGTCCAGTGTTGGTGCTTATGCAGTATGTTAAACTGCCACACCTGGGGTTTGGGCAATCGGTTCTTGTATGGGTTTTGGGAATGGGTATTTGTGTATGAAGGAATGAGCCAACTCTGAGACTTTCCAAGTGATGTAAAGAAATTGCGAGCTGAGCTCTGCCTGCTGAGGGGACCCGTGTCCTATAGAGCCCCGTGGAAATGCCAGGCTGGGACACAGCTGTGCATGAGTGTGGTGGCTGTGCACCTGAATCCTCCTCCCTGGACAGAGCCAGCACCTGGGCAGGAGTCCCCCGGGAGCAGAGAAAGGTGACCCAAGATGAATCCCCAGAGTCTGGCCTGGGGAGATATCCCTGCCAGTGGCAGTGCTCTCCCACCTTCCTCTCCCTCCTCTATCCCGAGGCTGCCCTTTGTCTGTTGCTTTGCCGTGTTAAAGTGCATGGGAGCTTGGTGGACTTCTGCTGTAATCCAGTCAATGACTTTTTGAATAAAATAGAGTATCTCTTTAGAACCATATGAATAATTTAACTGTAATTCTGATCCTCTATTAATGGAAAATAAATGCCTACAGAGACATGTCACAGTGGAGCCTTAATTACTGTACCTAGAGAATACTTACAGCTGACTTTTCTCCCCACCTATATAGAAACACATTAACAATATTTAGGCTGAAATACAGAATTTGACTGCCCCTCGTTTCCTCTAATTCTTTGGAATGAACTATTAGCTCCTATTCTTGGCTACACTTCCACTCTTCAGAAGCATTAACTAATCAGGATTTCATAACATGGTACTCATCCATTTTCTAATTTACTCTGATCCTGTGCTTTATGGATTCTTTGACTCTCTTGACTTCACTGGGAATTGAGGATAGCCAGCTCTTCAAAGAGTTGGCCTCACAGTTAATTTGCATGCTGAAATTGGCATTTATATTAAATTACAAAAAAGGCTGTCTTGGTGAGACCTGTAAAAGTTCCTGCACTGTGAACAGGGCT
Organism: Corvus kubaryi; assembly: GCF_017639235.1. NCBI lineage: Eukaryota > Metazoa > Chordata > Aves > Passeriformes > Corvidae > Corvus > Corvus kubaryi. The sequence continues at coordinate 917,563 of NW_024581136.1, read as the reverse complement.
TTGAATCAGCTGCAGGACTGAGATCTGATTTTGGGAGCTGATGTAAAAACATGTAAAAATACATTTATGTAGACACTCTTATTCAGAGCTTTCAAATTGTAAAACTGATTGCCAACTGCCAAAATTTCCTTTTGGACATGTTTTTCTATTTCTAAATATTTACTTTGAAATCCTATTCTAACCATTACCCTCTTCATGACTTTGGGTGCAACCTGTGTCTTAGCTGCTTGTTTTGCTTCCTGCATAGCCCCTTCCAGACAGGTGTCACAGAGGAGGTCTGAGTATTCCAGAACCTTCCAGAAACTGGTTAGTCATTCCCTTGGGGATGGACAAGGTCATTTACTGCCTGAATAAAACTTCCACCATATTAAACCAAGTCTAGGGAGCAGCCCAGCAGAAGCTGATGAAGGGTGGCTTGAAAATATACTTTTCCTCTCTCTGTTCTTGAGCAGGTGTGGAAATGTGAGTACAGATGCTGGGAGAAAACCCTCTTTGAGCACCTGAAGCTGGGCTGAGACCAGCTGCTGACCAGGCAGGAGCCTCCTGTGCCTGCAAACCTTGACTTTCATGTCCTCAGAGTAAGACTGTCTTTTGCAGTATTTTTGACCCTTTCAAGTAGGGGCACAATATCTATTAATGCATTTCTGTAAAGGTTTTTGTACCAGAAGGATTACTGTCATAATCTTTGCTTTGCTTTTGTCCAAATTAGGTGATGGAGTTTCAAGTTGTCAGATAATTATTCCCAAAACTAGGAGTATGTATCAGGCTTAATTTTTATTCTTGAAAGCACCAAGCAACTGAAAGGAAAATTCCACCCCACAAACTCTATTTCTGCTAGCTTGGGAGCCAAAAGCAATGATACCATTGCCCCAACCCTTGCTGTGAGCATCCTTTTCAGTCTAAAACAGAGGACTGTGCACTTGCCCTCCCATCCTGATATATTAAAGCTGTCTCTGTTTTCTGTCCTTAAACTAACAGGTACTCCCTGACAGCTTCCCTGTCTTGTCCCCTCCCCAGCCTCTTCTGTGGTCTGGAATTTGTGCAGCAGCTTCAGCTAGCAAAGGCTGAGTAACAGCACTTGCCATGAGTCTTCTTGCATGGAGCTAATAAAACATTCCTGGCCACAAGTTGTATGAAATACTGCACAGCACCTGCAGAAGGGAATTAAGTTACCCCTCCTGAATTGTGGTTCTTCAATTAATCTTTACACTGGGCACATACATCAATAGCACATAGTTCATACAGGGTGCCAACAATGCTAAGAAATGATAAGAAAATTGGGACTGAAGCTGGACTGAATTTTTATAAAGAGGCATAAAGCCAGGCATGAATATTTACTTGTTTTCTTTTGTATTGTACCTGACCTTGGCCCAAGTTTTGAAAGTCTCCATGAGACCTGAGATTGTCTTGTCAAACCCAAACCTCAGCTTTTGCTGAAGAGTTTGAGAAGGACTTTTGTTCCCTGTCACCTGTCTCAATTTTCTGAAACAACTGCTGGTTTCTTTCATAATATTTTCCTGGCTTTTGTTAGCCACAAGATCCTGAAGGCATCAAATGCTAATTCTGTTTCTGGCCCCAGTCTTCATCTTCAGGCTGCAGGGCTAAAGTACTGTAGGAGGTGCAAATGTGTGGTACTGCAGGTTCTGGGGGTCTTGGCTGAGTGTAAAACCAGTGTCAGGGAAGAACTGTGGCATTTAATGTTGATAGATACAAGACTGAAAAGGATGTCTGTGTTTAGCAAAGGCTTTGCATTCCCTGCTTAGAGTGCCAAAATTAAGAATCTTTGATTCACCTGTCTGTTTTCCTTACTGCAAGTGCTGGGCAAGAGCCCCTTCTATCCACTAAGGGTAAGGATGAAAACTGGTGATGCTATTGCAAAGGGGACAGTCACCCCTGGGGTGACACCCTGAGATATCCTGAAAGAAGCAGCCTTGCTCGTAAGTGTAAGGGCTCTCCTCGATTTTGCTGCCCAGCCCACGAGCTGCTGAAGGACTGGTGCACAGCTTTATCTGGGTCTGCTGTGCTGAGTAAGCTTTGTCTTGACTTTTGGACAGGCTTTAACCTGAAATACTCCAGGTGATTGCCTTATGCAAACTGCCACTTCAGGGTGATAATGGGAATATGCTGAGGAGCTAGGAGGAAGGTAATCAGCAGAGTGCCTTCCCTGTGTGTTTCCAGATTATCTAGGATCACCTCTACTGCTGTTTTAGAGGGCACAGGTTTAGGAGTTCATTACCCATCCCTTAACCTTCCTGCACCAGCAAAGCCTGGTGTTATGAGGAGAGAGCTCAGCAGTTTCTTGCAGGTTAACAGCCAAGTACAAGGGACAAGGGCAGCTCTTGTTCTTACAGGTACCAAATCAAAATAGATGCAACCTGAACTGCAAGGACTGATGTTCCAGTCCCAGTGCAGCTGGCTGCAGCCTTAGCATGAAATCATGTTGTGCCTTCTGCATGTTAGTTTTTGAAGAATATGCGTAACTCATTGGGGTTTGTCTATCCTTTAAATAAACTTTCTGTGCCTTCAGGGTTTGTGGCAGAATTCATTCCTCACTGACTTCATGAAAGCCTCATTGTTAAAATGGCCATATGTTGTCTGATTATCCAGACTACCTATGTAACTCCCACATGTTTTCTTCCAGCCTGGTTGCTTATTACTCTTCCCTCTGCTGGGTAATAATGCCACCTTAATGCCCATATTAATCTTTTTTCCTCTGCAAGTGTTACTGTTCCTATTCTCACTTTTTTTCATGTGAAGTGCCCCATTAAGTCCTTCCTTTCACCATCAAAATCCTTTCTCAAACACTTGGTTTTTTTGCCAGTAATGCTGAATCCATGTTACCTCTTTATGCACAGGTGCAGGTGTGAGGGCATGGGTGTCAAACCATGACAGTGTCATTGAGAAGCACGAGAACTGCCTCTCTTGCTCTTGGCTGTCCACAGCAGGGCTGTTCCTAGGGCTGCATTCCCACTAGAGGCTTCGTCTCAGTGTGCCTGCTTTATGTCCAGCAAAAGCTCTATTCCCTTGTCTGATGTGCTGTGGCACTGCTGCTGTGCTCCCCAGAACAGAAACAGCCCTGGGAGAGGAGAGAGGGTCACTGATTTCAGTGGCTGGGTCACTGGGGTGCAGGTGGTGCAAAGCAACTGCAGAGCAAGAGCACTTGTGTTGCATGGTTTGGTGTCAAAGTCTCTTGTTTTGACACCAGGAGATTGTCAAAACCTCCACTTTCAAACAGAGTGAGGAAAAGGTGGGGAATGGCTGCTAAAAGAGAAACGTGCAAAGCTGGTGGTTGATATATCTCATGATGCTTCATGGACACCTGAGAATGTTATCTTTATTGCAAGCTCCCCAGGGGAAGCTGTGACTGAGCAAAATCAGCATCCCTGAAGGCTGTCCTGGCTGACCAGTGCCCAGGTTTTGCCTTGTCGGCACATGATTGCCACTGACCCAGTGCTGCTGTGTGCCAGGAGGGCTCTTCCCCGTCTGTTAGTGCAGGGTGAGTTACTGGGGAGCCACAGCCCAGGAACAGCTGCCTGCAGGCAGGGTCGTGGTGAGGGGCAGCTGGGGCTATTTTCAGATAAATATTGTTTGCACTGTCACTTTTGTCCTTGAGAGCCTGACTGAGAAGCCAATTTTTCTGCAGTTGGTTGGAAATCACATTGCATCAAACAAATAAATGTTCTGGCTGTGCTTATTGCTATCCTGAGGGGAGGAAAGTCAATTAGGCAGCACTAAAATAAATGTGGAATACTTTGACCAATCTGGCATGAAACAAGAGCTACCCAAGGTATGTCTGAGTGTGCCTCACAAGCGATGTTAGAACACGTAGCACTGAAGGCATCGGCATTCGAGGTGGGGATGGACAGGCTGACACTGAAGTCTGTGCTCATCCAAAGGCAGATTCCAGGTCCAGCACAGGGCAGGCTGCTTTGCCAGTCCAGCTCGGAAGGCAGGCCTGCAGCATGCATGCAGGCTGTCTGCAGGCTTGCTGTAAGAGTATTTTAAGTATGTTGCCCTTGGTTTTAGTTTCATGGATAATTTTAGAAAGCATATGCCTGGGTCTCTAATTTCCAAATTACTGCTGCTGTTCCATGTGTCAGATGGTATCTGTTCTTTTGTGACAAAATTTTCTCATCATCACCAGTGACACTCAATACTTTTGCTCCAATGTTGCTACTTTTAGTTCCTGGGAAAGCTGCAGAGCTTGCTATGCTGACTGATGTGCCCATGGGGAGGCAGTGGGAGCAGAGGCACTTTTGTGTCACCTTTTTGTCACTTCTTTGCCTGTTTTGTTATTTGTTTAATATCTGTACTTCAGCACAGGATACTTAAGGTGTGGTGGAAACATCAAAAGTGTTGAATTTAAACTTTAAAGTTTGCATGTGTATTTTTAGATGTGTGGTGGACAAATGCAACCCGACATATCGGTGTCCTTTAGTTGCTCATAATCTGTGTGCAGATGTTAATTTGAGTTTATCTGTCTCCCTTTCAGCCCCACTTGCATCTTAGTGCTGACACCACCTCTGTTTCCATAGCAACTGGAACATCTGTGTGTGTGTACAGCCCAGGTGACAGTTTGGGCCCCTGGGATGCCCTGTCAGGCAGCAGTGGGCTTGCTGGGAAGCACTGCTTCCACTTGTTCGTGCTGCAGGGGTTTAAAGAAGATTATCTGCACAGTCAGGGATGGAGCTGCACCTTCAGGTAAAGTGGTCTGTTGCCCCTTCTTCTAAACCTCATCAGACTGTAAGTACAGTGGACTAAAACTTTCCAGTTTGCATATCTACATCAAGCCAGATGTTTTTGGGAAGCTTCAGCACCAATGGCACCTGTATTTATATACTGTTCATTTTATAAACTTTTCTTTATAAAGGTTTAAGACTACTGGGCTGCAGACTAAGCTTTCCAGTACAGAATGCTTTGGTTTAATGGCATAGCCTCTGCTTCTGTGGGGAAGAGCAATCCAAACCCGACCAAGGGAGAGGTCTTAACATGCTTTCCAGTCTTGCAGACTGAAATGATTTGGTTTGGTAGCTGCCTCCCAGTTCATCCTGACAATGCCTGAGCTCGGCTCCTAGGGTGCATAGCCATTTCCCCAGAAATGTGCTTTTCTGCATCCTTTTCTGTGGCCACATGACACCCAGGAACCAGAGGATGACTGTGGCTGGTCTGCAGAAAGGATAAAAGCTAAATGGAGAGATGGGAAAAGAAAACTAGGAGTGAAGAGTCTCAAAAGTTGGATATGGAAGAGTAGTTAACTTTAAAACAGTTGTGAAACCACACAAAACCAGGTGAAGTGGTGAGATCTCAGAGGGAGCAGGCAGTGTGTGCTGTGGTGGGATAAAGGTTGCCTCGTGAACCTTTGTTGCCCCTTGAGTGCAGGATTAGGGGATGCCATTTCCAGCAGAGTGCTCACCCCTTCCCTGGCTGTGCCCAGGGAGTGACTGGTCCTTCTGCTTCCTGTGCCTCTGAGTGGGCATGAGGTAAGGGGAGTTCAGCGGAAGCTGAGAACTGCAGGGAGAAGAGGTAAGTTATATGTAAGGGGAGTTGGAGCCTTGCCTTTCAAATGTGCTTATCTGTGCCCACCCTGGGAGGGAGTCAGCACCATCTGCTATTTTTATGTCCGTTATTTCTCAGTCAGTTTTGCTCAGTGCCCAGAGTCCTGGGCTTCCCCTTAAGCCAGTTTTGACTACGTATTGTTCTGTGTCAAGAACCAAATACCATGTCAAGAGTTCTGAAAGCTGCTGTTAGCTGGCTGAGATGAAGGTCTGGAGTGCATTATCTTAGGTGCAGAGTCTGTTTTGTATACACAGTAAAAGCACCTCATCTCCCTCTTTTATTGTGAAAATAATTTGTTTGAAGTGCTTGGATGCAAGAACTGAGCACTGGAAGAAGCCATAAAGAAATAGTTTTTCTTTAGTGCATGCTCTGAGCAGTGTGCAGTAAAGAGGAGCATAAGGGTAAGTACCAGTCACAGGAGATGAGATGTAATATTGCCATTTTTTGTGTCTTGAATAAGATGGGGAACTTCTGGAGAAAAATAAGATGTGATCACATAATTAGACTGTATCATCATACAGGCTTTTCAGGAAGCAACACAAAAGCTTAGCAGATCTCTGAACTATTGAACACCTGGCTTTGCAACCTTGCTAAAGTGTTTTTAATATAGATAGGTATGGTATAACACCTCAGACTCAAATAGCTCTAGTTGCTAGGATTGACCTTTTCATTACTGGTTCAGCATCCCAGCACTAGTTAAATGTGTTACTTCTATAAAAAGATTAAAATAGAGTGAAGAAGCAATTTCCAGAAGGATTTTAAGTGCTTGTTGATAGGGACTTCAGTGCTTCTGGAAAATACTTTTCTCCTTTTTGCAAATACCATGATGCGATGTTTTTGTGCTGTAGAATGATTAGGGCAGTTAATTGCACTCATTTAAGAACCTGATGTAAGCCCACACTCATACAAAAGTTTGCTGGAAACTTCTTTTGTTTAATGTCTTGTGATCAGATATGTGGAAAAAAAAGCTGTGGAATGTGGGGTGTCCCAGCATGGGCTGTGTTGTTCAGCTGTGCTGATTAGAAGAGGGTTTATGGATGGTTTGTTGCTGAGCACTCTCCCTGTGTACCAGTTACGGATGCTGTAGGAATTTTCTGAGATGGAGTAGAAGGAAGGGGTGGGCTGAGTTGAGAAAACAGGGTCACAGGAAGGTCTGTAGTGTATGTACAATATATAGCAATGGGTCCCTTCCTGGGGAAGAAAAGACTCAGTTGATGACTGCATCTCTAGCAGCAGTCCTAAGGGAAGAAAATGTTGGATTCTTTGGGTCCTTCCTTGAATAGTCATTATGGTTTGGGGTTGTGAAAACCCTAAAGCTTGAAAGAAGATTGTTGCAAGGTGGAGTTTCCACCTTTGTTTTTTGAAGTGTATTGAGAGTCACATTAAAAAATGTCCAGTGCCTAAATATGTGTAGTATGATCCTCCTCATCATTACAGGGAAAAACTTTTTTAGTAATTTTTCAAAGAAATAAGGTGAGCTGGCAATGTTTTAGTTTCAGGAAGCTCATTATTTTCACTGTTTTCCCTTGTTCCCTTTGAAATTCTGTGTTGCAGTCTAGTGCAGGTCTCATTCTCATATTGTGCCCACCATTTTCAGAGACCCCCACTCTTCCCATGCTTTTATATCTCCCTGCTGTTCTTGAGCCAGCATCAGCATCCTGTAACACCCAGGAACAGGATGAGTCATATCACCTACTCTTTGGTGCTCAATGACACCATCCCTCAGGGTTGTTCCTGGTTTGCTGCGTTCTCCAAGTTCTCCAAACTGCTGCTCTGTTACCTTGAAATAATTGTCTGACTGTAAATGAGGTTACACTGGTGTAGGTCAGGGTTAATTTTGTGAAAGGCTGGAATGCAAAATCATGACGTGCAGACAGGCCTGGTGGTGCTTGTGTAGTCTTACAGTGCTTTGTACCAGCAAGAGCTGTACTGGGCAGAGGGGGCAGGGGTGCCAGCCCAGCTCTTTTCCCCCCTCCTGATGGAGGGCAAAGGAGATTCCAGCCTCTTACAGGCTCCCCAGGGCAGTGGTGGAGTCACCATGCCTAGAAGTATTCAAAAGGTGTGCAGATGTGGTGCTTGCGGACAGGGTTTAGTCCGTGGCTTAGGCTTGGCGGTGCTTGGTTAACAGTTGGACTTGATGACCTGAAAGGTCTTTTCCAACTTAAATAATTCTGTGATTCTACCTGAGTGAGGACAAGAGGGCTGAGCTGATGAACTTTTCTGTTGTTATGCAGGCTTGCTGTTCTCTAGGTCCTAGATTTGTGATAACAGATTTACTACACAAGAAGTTGATCTGTTTGCAATTCCTTCTTAATTTGGGTTTGCTAAGACAGTCCTGTATAAGCTCATTCTGACTTTATGTGGCTATAAATAATGCTTGGCATTGTAGCTGGCATAGGAAGGACATTACAGCAGAAAAGATGTAACATCGGGTTTTCTGCCAATACGTGACTTTTAGGAAAAACAGCAGGAGCAGAACATTCAGCAGCCCTTAATTGTGACTTTAAAAAGTGCAGATGTTGGGAAGAGCCTTTGGAGGAATGTTTTTGTAATAGTTCTGCACAGTATGAGCTGCATCTGAACTACTGAAAACTTTGTGAGTTCGTTTTGTAATCTAGATGCAGTTCTTCATCTTTTACTGCCACCAGTTAGATTTTTATGTCAGTCTGGCACATTTGAAAGCTTTTCAGACCTCTGCTTGGTCTGACCTCCAAAGATGAGTGCTGTGTGCACAGACAAACCCCAAACATCTCACAAGGCTGGGTTGTCCTCTTCTATCCACCAACTGTGAAACCTGGGAATGGGAGAAGAACTGGGCCCTTACCCCACTGGTTTCTTTTCCCAGTGTGAAAAGGCTGGAAAGGGCTTTCTATAGCTTTGCATTTGGTTCAAAGTTTTCTCCCAGCTGAGGCTCTGCAAAGGCATCCACAGTCTTAGGTTCCTCTTGGAATTCCAGATTTACAGTGGAAGTAGGGCTGTTGTCAGACCAGCTGATCACATCCCTACTCATTAGGTGCACAAGTGAGGCTGCTGTGGCCAGCAGGGTCACCTTGGCCACCCGGGGAGATTTGTGGCAGGCAGGGGCTGGAAGGGTGCACAGCTGACAATCCAGCACAAACCCCCAAGAGCTCAGTGTCCCCTCCTAAGGTCCCAGTGCAGGATCTCCCCAGCAAGACTGGCATGGAACAGGGAGAGGGTGATTTTTTTAAAGCCTGGCAGGAATGTGTGATGTAACAGATAGGAGTTGGGGCTTACAGGCTTTAGCATTTACTGGCTAAGAATGTTGCTGGCTGTTTGAGGGAAGTTACATAGGTCACTGAAAACACCATTTTTTGTGCTTGTTTTCTTTGCTGCTACTAATATTTGAAATCCTGGAATTCAAAACAAAATTTTTCCTAGGTTTGGAATTGTCTGTGTGGTGTGAAGCTGACCACCTGGAGAGCAGAAATTCAGTGCATCAACAGAAAGGGGGGTTTCTTTTTTTCAGTGTCATGAATATTTACCAGTCAGCACATCTGACAGGCTTTTAGTAGTAAATATCACTTGAAACCAACTGCTGGAATCCCTGACTGTAATAACATAAGGGAATGAATGGAAAAGGGAATTCACATTCCAAATCCAGAGTAAGTTATTAAAAATAACAAATTTGGAGTAAGACTAGGAACAGGCTTATCAGCACCTGGAGAATGATGAATTTCATGATTGCTAAAAGCTGTTTGTGCTGTTTTAAGTAATGTTAGTGTCTGGCACATGCTGACCTTGGAAGTGGTCAGTAGTCCCAATAAATATTGGGAGGAAGCGGACTTAGTTCCTTGGGTGTAAAAACCTGGGAATCTCAGCCCTGAACAGTTTTGACAGCAATCATATGCTACCTTCTCTGACTTTACTCCCCACTGTCTTATTTTGTTTCCTTCTGTCAACCTCATGTGAAAATTTATGTGCAGAAATGGTAACAGATAATTTCTATGGTTTTTCAATGGGATAACTACAGATCCTATTGGAGAGAAGAAAAGCCTGTCTGAAGGACTGGCTGGGAGGCAGTTCTTGACTTCAGCCCTGGGCTCAGCTCAGGACTTTTTGAGTAATCTGGGGGCAAACTGTTTAATCTGTCTGTTCCCCACCTATAAGCTCAGGCTAATAATGCTTCCTCTAGACACACAGCATGAGGGATCTGGAGGCCTTGATTTAGCTTGGAAAGCCACTGTACTGCAGGAAAAGCAGCAAGACAAGGTTAACAGATGGACCACACTGTTTCTCAAAGAGGCCTTGACAGGGCAGAGCTTTAGCCCATTTTGGGGCAAAGGAGGAATGAAGGCAAGAGCAAATGCAGTCCCATAATCTCCTTTTTTAGCTCTACTCAATTGTGGCATCAACTGTATCTGCTTCACCTTTGCAGCTGGAGGCTCCTGCTTGAGCTAAGCCAAGTCCCACCAGTTTATCACAGAGGAGTTCTTTGAAGTTGCTCTTGTGTCTGTGTGTCAAGGTGATTGCACTGCAGTGCATCCAGCTGAGATAGGCTTCAGGGAATCAAAAAAGTGTGGGAATAACCACTTTAATACCTGCATCTGGTCTTGACCAGTATGTGCTCCAGTTACTGTTCAGTGTCCTGCAGCTACAGCATTTCAGTAAGTTGGAGCCAGCTTGGTCCATGCTTCAAAATGTCAGATGTGCACTTCCAGGTTTGGGAATTATGTACCTAAAAATCTTAATTTTAGGCTGTGGCTTCCTGCACTGGCTGGAAGTGCAGCAGAATGGAAGGAATCCTGCCCCAGGACTCTTACATGCTATGCCAGCCCCGTTTCCTGTAAGGTAGAGATGCAGAATATGATTATGTATTTATATTTTGATAGTGCTAAAGACCCACATGTTCAATGTTTTTGTACTTGGTGCTGTATAAATGTATTGAAAGCAATGATCTCTGCATGAAGAGCTCTCGATCTCAAGACAAGTCAAAATGAGAATAAAACAGGCAACAAAAATTAACTGTCAGGGAAAAAAATTAAGGAAACTGTCTTACTTTGATGAGATCAGTAACTGCAATATATTTGGAAATAGCACAGGTTTCCAACTTCCCCCCCTTAAAAACAGCCTGCTTCCCATAGCAAAACAATAACAAGTGTTTGATCTATAATCTCATGCTGCTGTGGATTAGGCATGTCTGCACTGCAAGAGACTAAACAATTTATTCTTACCCAAGCAAGCTTTAAATGAGCTCCTTTGGAGGCCATTAATAAGCAAGTGAGGACACGCAGATGGCTCCTGCTTCTGGGGAGATGTGTGGGGTTTCTGGGGTGAGCTGTGTGCTGCTGTGAGTTGCAGCACAGGCAAAGCCAGCACTGCTCTCTCCTCCTGCACCATGAGCACAGCCTGGCCCATCACAGAGGGGCTATTGCTGCTGCAGCCCTGGGGTTGAGGGGCTAAAGAGGTGCTTCTGAGATAGCCAAGAAGGCAAACACAATTGAAGAGAAACTTTGGGCTGTGCAAAAATTGAGGGGGGAAGTTGAAAAGCACTGGGATAAATTGGGGATGGAGGCTGGTGAACTGGAAAAGCTGACTTGAGCTTTCCTTGATGCTGTGTGTGGGGGGTCACTGTCAATGTTTGAAAAGGGACACAACAGCCCTGTGGCTTTCCTAAGGAGAACCAGACCCTCTGAACAGTTCCTTGCACTGGAAAATGTGGGAGATCAGGCACTGCTACTGAGTTTTTCTGAGTTGTGCTTGCTTGTGGAATTTAATAGCAAGACTACTCCTAGTTAAGATAAAAGTGTGTGTCTGAGAGAATCACTTTAATCCTCACATCCCTTAGTTCTCAGATTGTCTGTGCTTCCTTTGTAGCAATTGACACTCATTATGTCACAAGTGCAAATTGCCACAGCATGTTTTCTGAAGTTTGATGTAATGAGGAAAGAATTCAGATAGCATAAATACCTCATCATTTTGCACTGATTTAGTGGGAACCAACAAAATCAGATACAGCTTTTCTGTATTAAGTGTACAAACAATCCATGGGATCAAAACCACCGACTTCAGTCGTGTCAGGTTTCATGATTAAGTCCACGTTTCTAGGACAAAAAGCAACACAGTTGAGAATTTCTGTTCTAAAGGGGCATTGCCACAGTGTGCAGTGTCTGACTGGCCCTGAATTGGTTTGGGAAAGGCTGGGCTGTGCTGGGCACTGCCTTGGTGAGCCCCTTGTGTTAAACCACTGTTTCTCTGCATTTGAGTTCAACTGTTTCCCCACCCTGTTTTGTAGGGAGCTGTGTGCCAGGAATTCTTTGAGACGTGCTCTTGTCTGCAGGCAGTCAGTACTTTCCCTGGAAGATATTTCCCTGCAGTGGCTGGGGGAGCATATTCTCCAAACACAGATAGGGAAGGGCATGTGGAGGGCAGCTCTGGCTGTGATCAACAGGCCTGAGCTCTGCAGGAACTGAGCCTTTGTGGGAATCCCTTCTGCGGTGGTCTCCTGCTCGCAGCTCTCCTGTTGATGTGGCAGCTGCATGCGGAAAGGGTACTGGTAATGGAAACCTCTCCCAGTACAAGATACTGCTTAGTTCGAAAGAGCTAGCCCCGAAACAAAGCTTTTATTTCGGTAGTAGTGCTCTGTAATACTAACAGGAGTCACGAGATGGGGCTATTTTAGCTGAATCGCCCCCAGTTCCGTGTCCCGGGCAATGGGGTGGCAAAGCCCCGTGCCCGGGAGGATGCGCTTGGCTGGGAGGTGAGCCCGCACCTGCGGGATGCGTGTGCCAGTGTCTCGGCAATCCATCACTCGTTTGTGCAGATACAGCTCTGACAGAGGCTTCCCCCCGTGCAGAAGCCCAAAACGGTGTGTAAGCTCGAGACAGGGATTTTCCTTGTCTCTCATTGCCCCTTTGCACAGGGAGCCCCAGGGCACAGATTTCATCCTCAGCACGGTGTGTAGGGCAGGTGAGTTTTCCTGGGGGAGGTCTTTTGGCTCACTTGGCAGAGGTTTCTGAACACACAGCCAGGAAAAGGTTAAAAGCACATTCATTTGGTGTTCAACATCTTTAAACAGTCATATCTTCTCTTTGAAATGTATAAAATGTAGCTTTAAATAAATCTTCATTCTTCTACACTGTGTGTTCTTAGATGCAAACAAGCTGGACTTTCTCCCCAGGTATTGTGTGCCTCTAAAAAAAGGCTGAAATAAGAGATTCCTGTGACCTGAATCACCTAATTTAAGCTCTGTGGGACTCTGCCATCCAATAAGCTCATTGCTCCAGAGCTCAGAAATAATTTTTAAAAATTGCATTAAAATAGCAGATGTTAAAAATACGCAGTTTGTGAGAGGGAAAGCTCCCCTCCCCCAAGGCACTTCTAGAATAATAGATTACATTAATATGACATCTGAGTCTGTGCCTTTGTGCAGCTGAACATCTCATGGTATCTGGACTAAGTGATGATAAGGAAACCAAATTGAATGTGGCTTGGAAGATTTTGTCTGCATCTGTAATTCATCTCCTGATTTCTTTTTCACTATGAGGGGAAAGGCACAGTGAGTGCTGTAACAAGCACCAGGCACTGTAGGTTGGATTTAGCCCTAACATGGATCCTCTGTGGGCAGTGGAGTTGCATGCTGAGAATGTCCCAGGTCCCTGTTATATGTAGATTAACAGCTAATGATGCTAATTGCATTCCCAGTTGAAGTTCAGAATCGGTCAGTGCTGTTTGTTACTAAGTATCAGCTCATTGAAACAAAAAAGTGTGCTATCTGTGAGGCATGTACAGAGATTTTTTAGAGGATATTCTTAAATTGCTTACACTTGATGGATCATGGTCTTTGCCTTCCACAGCTCCTTGCATGAGGAATGAGCTAACATAGAGTTTACCTGGCTACAGGCTTGATGGCCAGAACAGTAGATGTCCAGATATTAGCAGTGCTGCTGGGGGTTTTATATACATGTGTGTGTGTGTAAAAAAGTCCTCTAAACTATAGTGCTTCCAAAATAAGTTGGGGTGAGCTTGTAGCTTTGGTTTGTTTTGAAGTATGGTCATTAATCCATACGAGTTGGGCAGCCACAACTTGTCCTCTGTGTATTAAAAATGGAAGAGGAGAACAAGGCTGTCTCTAAAGCTTTTGGAATGTACAGTACTGTATAGAAGGGAGGCTTGGGCGAGAGGAAATGCTGGATTGAAAACAGGAGGAGACTGGAAACTGGATAACTTGCTGTCTTGGCTTATTGCTTGGGACATGGGAATTGCAGGCTTCTGTCATGGGCATGAGTCATGCTGAAGTATGTGTGGTTATAGCAGAAAAAAGATGCAGACGGTTGCAGAAAATAATGTTTATACAATGCTCACTTAAAAATGCATTCTTTCCAGTCATTACATTGCTTGAAGCATTAGGGCTGAGAAACCTGAACAATCTTCAGGGTTTTTTCACAAATATGTATTGATGGCTCCAGATAAACCCGGGGTCTGGGGTTTTTGCAGTTGGCTACTCTTACAAGAAGCTTGATCGCTGCACTTCTGAGGGAGAGCCCACAGAGAAGAGCAGATTCCTCCCATTGTGCCAGCCCAGTCCCACTGAAGCCAGTACAGTCATGCCAATGTAAATGAAGGAAGAATTCAACCTGTGGCTCTTTATAGTGCATCTCAGGACATGGGATGTGGCAAAATAAGATGTGCTGCATGGATGCAAGTGAGCCACTTGTATGCCAGTATCCAGAGCACTTCTGCTTCTGTGCTGTAGCACCCAGAAGCTTCTTGAAACAGGTTACTTAGAATGTTTAGAATAGGGGTTAGGGTTACCCCAGTAACTCAGAAGTACAGCATTTTCATTGCACTAATCTACTTTTCCTGTTAAAACATTAGCAAATGAAATGTTGTGTTTTTATAACTTGAAGCACTAGATGTTTTCTGAAGTTCCCCTCTGACTTAATTGCACTGTCAGGGGTAAAATTTCTATCTGTCATAGAAATCTTCCTAAGAAGCCTATTTTAATCATTCTTTGCTGCATTTATCCACAGCTGCTATGATAACTCCTAAATGAAAGTAAAACTGACACATTTGTGCTGGAAATCTGGGCTGCTCTTGGATGCATGCTAAGGATCAGATGTGTAACAGCTGCTTGGTTTATGGGTTTTTCTAAAAGTGGCTTTTCAGTGAAGTAATGCATAGTTCATCTTTTAGTGTAACTCTGTCACTGCAAAGCTGAATGTCCTCCACTGCAGGAAGAGATTCCATCTTGGAGCTGAGGGTGGGGCAAGGTAGGAACAAAGGCAGTGCATCCAAGTGCAGGTTGTTCCTAAAAGCTATATTCAGGTTGAGTTAGCAAGTGATTAGTTTTCAAATTTGATTGATTTTTCCCTCTCTAGGGAAGAGTAGGGTATTGTTTGTGGGGTTTGGCTGTAGTCACTGAAGAGCCCAGAGCCCGAACAGCACGAAGCCTGTCTCCCATGAGCACTCAGCCTTCAGAAACTGTTTGGGCAGATGTTTTGGTGCAATGTGTGTGAAAAGCATGAAAATGAGGTGCTTTATAGATTGCCCCTTTGTAGTAGGGCACAGTCCTGACAGACTGGCACTGGTAAAATCACAGGACAGCTAATTGTGAGCTTAATCAAACCTGTCCTTTAGTATGCCATGAAGAGCGGTAGTGACCTCAAAATTCACTTTTGGGATACTGATGTAGATCTACTCTGACCTTAGAATCATGTAAACCTGAGAAAGTTAAATATTGTTAAATATTACCCTTTAAAATGAGGGTGAAGATAATTAATGTGCATGTGCTCAAAAAATGGTTGTCAAACAATGCTCACTAACACATGAACTATGTTACCAGTTGCTGCCTCGTGGTATGGTAACCACTGGAATTACTCATGGACACCTAACTCAACCTGGCACAAAATACTGCATCTTTTCACAGAGAAAAATTCTCCTACTTGTTCCTGTACAGTTTAAAAGATTTAGAATCACATTTCCTTATAATGTTATATATATGGACAGTAGGCTGAGAAGTTATATCAGTCCTTTAGGATTCTGGTTGTACAGAAAGCTATAGTTAAGAAATGAATTACATGCAAAAAAGATCTTGTGAATGTGACAGTAAAATGGCAGTTCTTGAGCACTGGGGTCAAGAAATGAAAATATTCTGGTTTTCATAGTGGCAGTTCTGTGCATGGTAGTTTATATACCAAGGCTGCCCCTGAGATGGGTCTGCTGTGCTGTAATTAGGACTGTAGCACAAGGGCTGCTCAATAAAGAAGGTAATTTAGGTAGCTCATACAAAAGGTGGGAGGAAAGAAGCAAAATAACCTTGTTTTGCAAGTAAGCTCTCTGAAATTGAGCAAGGACCCCCAAGCATAACAATGAGGATCAGAGCCATGTTCCTTCCTTACTGAGGTAGCAATGCTGCAGCCACATTTCAAGTGCTCATCTCTTAGGAATGTTTTCAGATGAACCTCTTGAGGGAAGTTCTCTCTGTGACTTTAGCCAGAAATAAGAATAAATTTAGTGAACGATATGCAGCTGACTTTTTTTTTACCTGCACTTAGCAACTTGGCTATTGCTCCTGTGAGCTCTTCCCTGATACACTGTAGGGAATGATTTAGAAACTGGACCACCGCTTTTGTAGCAATTGCAATAAATCTCATCTGTAGCTTCCAAAACATACCTTCAAGGGCAGTAAACCAACCCTGATGTTAAAGCCAATTACCCCAGTGTACCCAGGACAGGTTACAGGCCAGGAATTAATTGTTTAAAATCACTGATTATTTGTCCAGGCTAAAGTCCCTTTTGGAAGCTTCCTGCCAAGTGGTGAGGGTGTATAGCATGCCTTCTTCCACCTGTTCAGGGGACTTGGAAATCAGCAGAGGGGTTTGAACATGTGTGTCAGGCTTGATACCTATGACATTTACTATGTCTGAGCATTTCCTTTTTTTTTTTCCTAATCCCAAAGTGTGTTTTAATGATGGTCAGTGAGACTGAAGTGCCTCGAACTGTTGAGCTTTGGCTGTCTTAGGCTCCATGTGTGTAATACAAAATGCAGCATTAGGTGAGCACTGAGGATACTCCAACTGCTGCTTGTAATGCCACATGTAAAGAATTAGTAACAAGAGTTAATCTTGAAAAATAATCTAAACAAATAAGGAAATTTCAGTCTTGTATCTGTTACCTATAAATGTTTCATTCTTCTGTTTTATCATATACTTGCTATCAGGCAATGGAATGAGAAAGGGAAGATATCAGACATTGGCTGTGTGAAGTTTCCAGAAATAATAAGATGACTAAAGTAAATATTTTTGCACTCAAGTCTTATCAAAATATCTTCTAATTAGCAGTGCAGGCTAAATTTTCTGAAGTTTTATTGCCAATTATTTATGCAATAAGTAGGACAAAATATTCTTAGGAACTATCAGCTTCTCTATCCTCTCTGTAGGCTTGCGTTCTTGCCTCTTTGCATTTTTTTTCTTCTTGCTCCTAGAAACTGGAGGCATTTTCTGAAGTATCCAGAACGAGCTTTAAAAACTAAAGCCAGACTCCCCTAAGGAAAATTCCCACCCTGAATTAGTCCAGCTGCACTTGCTTTAGAAACTCTCTCAGGACACTGTTTCTCTTAGGAAGGTAGGACAATATTGCCAAGGATATTTTCAATCCTTAAAAGATTTACTGTGGCTCCAGTAAGCAAATGCATGGTTACAGCATGGTTACATTTGTCTCAAGGCAAATTGAAGTAAAGGGGACACTGCAAGCATAAAACCAAGAAATATAAAACCTGTTTCTGAAAATGAGTGGTAAAGTGAGAGGGAGTAACTTAAAAATTACCAGACAAAGAATAGCTTACAAATTCCAAAGAATCTGAAGTGAAGTGAACGCTAAGTAAATATAAATGCAGAAGCTATTGTGTTTTATACCAGGTGAGGAACTTGTCTTGATATCAAATTATTGTGTACTTCATATGAAAGCAACCAGATGACATTAACCTCTATGATGTTAATAATTTCCTTTGATCTATGGGAGTTCTAAGCTATCAGGAATGTGTTCCCTAAGAGAAGTTTACCATTTTTAGGTAGATTGTCATCCCCAGAGGAATAATGAAATATTATTTTGGAAACACTTCTGTTTTTGTTGTGTTATCAGTGTTGTCAGAGCACCAAAAGAGCTTGCAGCACAACCAACTATCAAATTACCATTAATGTTCTAGTTCAGAGAAGTGCTTCCAGTTCCCTGCCTGCATGCAGGTATCGGTTCTGCTCCAGAACCTGAGAACCTGCTGCTGCCTTGTGGTGAACAAATGCATCTGAGCCTGGAGCTTGAAAGCAAGACTGTGCTGTGACTCCTGGACTCCCTTTGACTCTAAATCCTCAAAAGCAAGGGCAGTTCTCTGCAGAGACATCTACAACCATGCACTAGGGCACAAATACACTGAAGAAAGTGCATAGACCTGTCCTTTGTGTGATTTGATGAATTCCACATCAGTTTCTGCATTATACTGGAGTCTTTAACAAACAGGAGCAAGCTGGAATAGTTGTGAAGCTTTCTGTGATACGATGCTCCTAAGTTGTTAGCACAGCAGGCAACCCCCAAACTGCTCTGGAAGCTGAGAGCTTTATAGATAAAAGGTTTATCAAGGAAGGCTGAAGGCACTGCAACTGTCTCCACTTTTGACTCTTAGCTCTTCACTATTGTTTTTATCTTTATTCTGATGGAGGCGCTTCCTCAAAGTTTGATGCCTTTCTCACTACATACCTACTGACCCTTATGTTACCATCTATTCCCCTGCCACTGTTGATATTTATGTTAGAGGCCTGATACGCCACCAGGAGAATCCAAGGGTTTGGATATGTCAGAAAAAAATGTTTTCTGTCCTGAAATGATAAAGAGGTATTGTAGTTTCTTGGCTTAAAGATCTGACTACCAGGCTTGGCTCTCTCCCAGGATTACAGCATCCTAAATTGGGATCCCACTAAGTCAGGTGGTCTCTGTAAGCCAGATATGTTTCAACCCTTCTGATTCCTTTAATACAGCAACCAGCTCTCAGTATTTGAGAGGGCTTTCAAGATGTGACTCAAACATGCTCCTTTTAAGTTTTTTATTAGTGTGGCTTTTACTGGCTGGTTTCCTGAGAAGAAAATACTGAAGGGGTTTCCCTTTGGTTAGTGAGTGATTTGCTCTTGATACACCTTTAAAACAGATGTTATCTATCAGTAATAGTGTTAAGCATTTATCTGATAATGACAGTACCTACTTGAATATATGAAAAGTGTCTTAGACTTAGGCTTAGGCCTTCATTTTCAGGTAAATTATCACCATTAAAACACTTAGAAGGGCAGGAGGGTGTGAGGTGGAACCCTGTTCATAAACGTTTTGTAAGTTCAATTATGCTTCAGAATGGATTGAAAATGACTGTGAAGTGTTTCTCATGGGAAACATGAATGATTTTGAGTGTCCCATGGAGAACATAATTTGCTTCCAGTAGGATACCTTTGCTATAAGCCCACCTAGAAGATACCAGGAAGCAGAACATCTAGGTGTGTATACCTTAATAACTGGGCCTGAGCCCTTCTTGAGGTGGGGGGAGAAATGAGCTGCTTTATGCACATGCTGAAGAAGTGAGACCACAACAAAACCAGCCCCTTGGAGATGTCCCAGCTCTAGCAATGAACCCAAGATCTCATCAGTTGGGTTGTTTTGTGCCATGTCCAGTGCCTTCCTGCCAAGTCTCTTTCCCCATGGTGGCCTGAGGTTCGTGGCTCTGGCCATGCCCCTTGGAACGAGCCCTGGTGTTACTCTAGGCTTGCACTGGGCAGTCCCAGTATTGATCTTCCACATGCTTAGGAAAATGCATTCCCAGGAGTTGCTCTGGTAAAATTTGAAAGGGGAGTTGTGACTAGAAATAAGCTTTGTTTTTCAAAGAGATGAGGATTTTTGTAATTTAGTTGTATGTTTCCTAGTCTTTAAGAATCAGGTACAGACCTCTGGGACTCTGCATATTTCTTTAGAATTGGTTTTTAAGTGTTTGGCGAAAGCTGCCTAATGTACATAGCAATCTCTTGTTGCAATTTCTGTGAGTGACTAAATTGTATGAAGGAGAATCTGAGACAGCATTCAGCTGCAAGCTGAGTTATTGCTTAATGCATCTGCTCTGGGTTTTGGGTTATTACTGGGCTCTGTCTGCTGAAAAAGCACGGTTGTTCCCTGTACAACATCACAGGAGAAGCTGGCAAATAAACCTTGTGCCAACCTATTTGATGCAACCAGTTGAGGAGTTGTGTTTATTGAGCAAAAGTTATAAACAAAATTGGGTTCTCCATAATTTTTTCCATCTATTTAATTTCCAAGTTTAGCAGATGCATTTCCTTCAAACATAGAAGGTACCAGATGATAAAATCCTAGTTAAACTCTGAGGAGGTTTTTTATTTTTAGTGCTAGCTTCCTCTAGATCAGTGGAAACAGCACAAATGAGAATGGATGCATAACATCTTCCAACATGTTCATCATCCTTATTCTCCCTCAATGGGAGTTTCTTCCTGTCACTTTATATAACAGCTCCTCACACTGCTCCTTTTTAATGAGTAGCCAAATTGTTGCAGGCAGTAGGCATGTTGCAGTTTCACTCAATGTGAATATTCTCCACCATGCCATTTTGACCTCTTATATTTTGCTAATTAATTAGCTAAATCAAAATGTCATTGGCTGTTCAAATGGGTTTGCTTAAATGTTAGGTCAGACTCTAAACTTGCTCTGTAAAATCCTTGTAGCACAGCTCCTGCACTGCTTTTTGTTGGCCTTTACCTGGCCCAGAGCTGGTCCAGGCTTCGTGGCAGTACGAGGCCTTTTGTTGTGAAGAGCATCCCAGTTACTTGTGTTGCATCTAGTCTCCTATGTTATTTTTGTTCCATCTTGTTTGATAGGTGCTAAAGGTTGATTTAAGAGCTTTTTCCCAGTAACTTTATTACTAATTTACATCTAGTCATAATAACGTGAATGTGTTGGTGTGGTGGCTCCATGAGGTCAGAGCTGGTCTCACTTCATCTCAGAGCTGGAGGGGTCAGCTCTGGTGTCAGCTCCTGACCTGGTTATTGAGGCTGCAAACAAAACACCTGCAGGCATCACTGTGAAGCTGGTGGTGGCATAGTCACCTCCTCATTAAGAGCTGGACTGACATCCCCTGCCTTGTATCTCAGAGGTGGCCACAGAGCCATCACAAGACAACTTCGAATTTAACTTGGAAAGAGAATTGGAGCCTTACTGGGTGTTCTGTGAACTTCCCAGTGCATCCCAGTTAATGACTGTTGTTACAATGAGGCCCAAATCAGGGGAAACAACTGCCAGTTGGTAGTAACTACATATTTTTCTTTCAACTTGTTGTTGGCAGTGGACAGAGGGGCTTCAGTAAAGATCCAGAGAGTTGAGTGCTTGATTGCCCCACCTATAGTCACATATTTTGTTCCTCTCTGATGACATGCCTATAATGAGCACAAAGCTTGGTTTCTGTTGGTGTATTGTAGTGATTTTCTGTACGGCTTGTAACTGTTGTTTCATCTGCAAAGGTAATGATTTGGAGTTTTCCCTTTTTTTAAGGTCTCCTTTTTTTAGTAAGGAAGCATATGTAAAGTGTAGAAGCCCAAATAATACAAATGCTCAGAAGCCCTAAGCATAACTTATCTTTCTAGTTACCTCTAGCCTTTCCTTAAAAGGCTTCTGTCTTATTTGGTCACTGACACTGAGATCTGAAAATTCGATTTTTAAGATAGAGTTGTATTCTGGATTCTTACCTGCTTGCCTTAGGATGAATCTGGGTTCCTAACAGAGGACCTGAGTGTCTGCAGATGGTAATCCCACATGAGATCGGTCAAGGCTGTCATATTGCTGATACCTCAACCTGAAAACTGAGTGGATGATGAAAACTTGAAGGGGTTTTTAAGGTAGATGAGCAGCATAGAAACATGAGTCAGCTCTGCCATGTCAGGATGTTAGAAGGAAACTTCATTAAAGCAGGTTTTGGGGGGGAAAGGTCATTGTAGAAAATGGGTGGGAACCAGTGATAAGTTTAGCATCAGTGTTATGAAGAGGATGGAGCAGGCAGAATGTGAGTTGGTACTTTATCATTCCATGGTGTGAATGTGTGAAGAGGCCATGTGACACAAAGTTAGCTTTGCTAATTTTATATCTTGCCTTTTTCTGTAATAAAATGGTTACCTGCTCCTCTGTCCTTGTGCTGATGATGTTTCTAACCATTTGTTCATTATGTGCTTATTCAGTCTGCACTAATCGTTTCTGTTTTCTTCAAATAATCTTTCTTTATCCATTAGCAAGTTGTTCTCCCTATTTATGAGTGGTGTTTTACTCAGATTTGTCCCATTAGTTAGCTGATGGCTTTGAGCCAACACATGTAATAGGGGAAGATAAGGAAACAGATTCATAAAGTCATTGGAGCAGCTAAATGTGGGTAAATTCCTACCAGGGATTTGCACAGTTTAACAAAAGAGGCTGTTTTACAGTGAGGCAAATATTAGCATGTTCAGGTAGCTTTTGTAAAATCCATTCAGCATATATACACGTGTGTATATATGTGGAGTCCAGACCTTAGTCATTACTACCCATGCACAGAGTTCATGGCTGTAAGCTATTTATCCTTCTTGTGTCCATACCTGCAGATTGCAGATGTCAGTTTTTATATATAAAAACCTTGGTGTCCAAGTCCTCATGTACAGAAAGCCTTACCTTTGAATTACATCTGTGACAAGATGAGTTTGACCATGACTTGGGGCAAGAAAGAGATTCTGGAAGTTTTATTTATAACACAAACATTACTGTTTCCTTGATCTATGTGAAATAGAGATGTTGACACATACATTTTAAATTGTGGCATTTGCACTGGATTTGTTTTTGTTCTGTGTTTTGACTGTGTTTTTGTTCTTTGTCAAATATGTAGTTTCATTTTTGACTTGTAAAAAATAGGCAGTTTTTCTTTCTGTAGCCCATGTAACCTTAGTCTTGTCTGAGATAAAAGAATTTGCTTTTTTTCCCCACCTTGTGGCTCATTGATTGTGCTGGAATTGCACCCAAGATTAATGTCTAAAGTTTGGGGATAGCTGTTTTCTTAAATTGGACTGCTGAACTTGTGGGAAATTTAAACCACTTTTCAGCATGGGAGCCAGCAAAACAATTAACCCATGTGGTAGCATTCAGATTGAGATCACTGACATGATCTCATTCTGCATGCAACTTTGGATGTTTGGATGTCAGCAAGGAGGCTGAAGAGTAGAAGAATAGATTCAGCATTAGAAAGGAGTTAGTTTTCCTCTTGCTGAGGGTTCTGCAGTGTGAAGAATCCTTCAGCTCCTTCCTTTCCCAGTACAAGTTGTGTCACAAAAGCCAGATGTGAGTAACACCAAGCCTGTTCAGAAGCCATCAGCTCATCCTGATATCAGTTGGCACAATTTGTGCTTGATAATCTGCCGACTCGTCAGCTGTGACATCTTGCTCCAGGAGTGCTTGTTCTGTCTGATTAGCCACATGAAATGGAATTTGTGAGGACAGGACAAAGAGCAATAGGAGTATGTTGTTCTTCTGTTTATTCTCAGTCTTACAGGTCTGATCATAGCTACTTTTAAAAGACCTCCTTGAAGACCTCAACTTGGTGGTGTGCTGAGCATCCAGATATGATCCTAGTTTCTTGGAAGTCATAAATCAGCCTGGATTGGCAGAAAAGTGGAACAATTCTTGCCAACTGAATGGCATTTTAATGCTTCCCATATTTACCTTCCCTGATCTCAGACCTCTATTGCTGGTTCTTAGCCTCTTTTCTTTCTTCAGACACTTTTCTCAGCTGTTCTTGTGGCCATGGTAGTCCCAAGTGGTTTTCCCTGTTAGATGTTTTGTGGATTTATGTCATGATTGCTGCCCATAGCACACGTAGGTACCTTAGAGTTTGGTTTCTGTATTAGATGTTCACTGCTGCAGTTGCAGTCTGAGCAGTCATCTGTGCTGCTTGTTTGTTTTTAATTCTAGTTTTTGTTTCATGAACTTCAGAAATATAAGGATTAGGTGGTATTTGTATCTGACTCTCCAGGCTGACTTGTTAGAGGGAGGTACAGGATACTTTCCTTGCTCGTGAGGAAGCCAGACTTGAGGCTGTGCATGCATCAGTGGGCTACCCAGGGGTTAAGGGCTATTTAATGACTTTAAGGCAATCTATCTTCTAATTTCTCCTGAGTGTATGGTATCCCTCACCGGTGGAAGGGATGGAATAACAGGCCTTTTCCTCATGTGCGATCCTGCCAGAGCTGTGCTGGTACTGCTGGGTCATGTCCATGCTGTGTGTTTGGTGATCTTCACCTGGCACTCAGTACAGCTCCACTGTGCTCACATTGAGGACCTAACCCTTGCTTTTATCATCTGCCAAAGTGCTGGAGCATAGCTGGTAGCTGTTACAGATTAATCCCTCTCACTTATTTCTTTGGTTGTTAAATTTTATTTACATTAGTCCTACAGGAACAGTGATGAGACCAAGGTCATGGCACATCAACATCTGTTACCTTTCTATCTTGTCCCCTGAAGATCAGATTCATTTGTTGTCTCCCCCACCCTCCTCCAACTGTACAGCTTAAAGCTGGTTTGTGCTGTCAGCAGCTAATTAATAGTATATTTCACTGAGAATAGCAGCCACCCATCTGGGTTGCAGACCCTGTAACCCTGTAGCTGAAGTATTGGAAAATTTTACAGATAGCTTTACAAAGCTGCTTTCTATCTATTTGGTAAAGAAATGGATAGTATTAGGGCTGCCAGGGAGAGGGTCCACTGCAATGCTTTTTAACTTCAGCAGGTAGCAAAATGAGTGTGTTGAGCAATCAGTAACAGTCCTTGCCTATTCATATGGCTACAGAGTTTGTGAGCAGCTTTTGAAGTTCAGGCTCTTCACAGTGTGCTCCAGTCAGCACAAAGTGCTCTGAATCTCTATTTCATTCACCCTGACACGCTTGCATAAACCAGAACTCTGAAACTCTTGGATAGTGATACATGTCCCTGCTGTTTTTTGAGATGGGAAGTCATCAGTGTTATTGAGTACAGCCCTCCTGCTGTTGCAGCCACATCACAAGTATGTGCTCCCAGCTTAGTACTAACCCCAGCTTGTTCAGAGCAGCCATGATGCCACGAGCTCAGAGGAGCCTCACCATGCAGGCTTTCACCAGGTTCTGCAGGAGCTGCCCCAGAGTGTTTGAGCCAAGGGCTTCTGCTGAATTTCTACTGCCAGCCACATCCAGTCCACTCAAGCTACAGAAAACTCAACCTGCCTTTGCAGTTTTGTGAGTTCTTGCTCAGCAGCAGGCATGAGGGGGACGTAGTCAGACCCTGAAGACCAGAGCCATCCCATTTCCCCATGTTCAGTGGGGTGCTATAACCAAGGGAGCACTTAGACATGCATTAGACATCATGGCATTCAGAGGCTCTCAGAATGAGTGCAGCAAGGTTATCACAATGTGATTTGATGAAAAAAGACGAACTTTAAACAATCTTTGTTTCATTTGAAAAATTAAACAAAAAATCTTCTATCTACTTATTTTGCACTCTGTTTTTACCTGAAAGTAGCCTGTGCAAGGTACAATGTGGAACTGTTCTTGTAAGTGAAATTGGGACCTACGGAAAGTCCACTCTCTTGATCAAGGGGGCAAGGAATAAGTGCTACATTAAATGGAGAGGCAATTCATGTTTGTCTTGGTTCTTCAGACAACCTCATAGAAACTCAATGCCTTCTTGCTAGAAAAACTGATTGTCTTCTTCACTTCAACCTGTTTTGATGCATTCTAATAGAAAGGATTAATTTGAAAAGACATTCAAAGCCTGCCTGGATGTGTTCCTGTGTCATGTGCTCTAGGCAGGGGGGATGGACTGGATAATCTCCAGAGGTCCCTTCCAACCCTAATGATTCTGTGACCCTGTGAAATAGCTCTATATTTCTGGAAACTCTTTTTAGACAAACTTTGAAAGGGGCTGGATGTCTCAAAAAGTACATTATTTCACCCTTCCATTTGCAGGGCTGAGCATCTTTCTCACACTGGACAGTAACACAGTAACTCAGACACGTAACACAGAGGTTTTATGACCTAAAAGTATGTGGATGGAGGCACTTTATTCCTATTTTTAAATGACCACAGAGGCATAGAGAGACCTTCAGTGTGATGGTCTGCAGCAGAACTAAAAAGCAAGATGAACTTCAACCTGTCCCTGCTCCTAAAGGTTTCAAGTACTTTACACTTAATATTAGATATCCATAGGAGATATTTAGGTATGCAGATGCTGCCTCTGTGAAACACCCTGTGAGCTCTGTCTAGTGCCCTTCTCCAAGCACAAGTCAATCTGCATAATGTGGCAGCAGTTCAGCCCTAGAGGAAAGTCTGCAGTCAGGCTGCTGATACAACATCCTTTCCTTTCAATAGAAAAGGAGAACACTGTTTCCTAGGGCATAGTGTCCAACATGCTTCATGTATGAACCAATTTGAGAACATAAAACACTTTTTTGTTTAAATTAATCATTAGGACCATTAGTGACTAAACAGTTATCTCTGTTTTGGCAGAAGGGGGGTTGAATTTAGGCTTTCTTGTACAGCTACAGACTTCCTAGAAGCCGGTTTTGTGGGTTATCTTACTGCCACTTATCTTGTGGATGTTATT
This sequence comes from Corvus kubaryi, assembly GCF_017639235.1. Taxonomy (NCBI): domain Eukaryota; kingdom Metazoa; phylum Chordata; class Aves; order Passeriformes; family Corvidae; genus Corvus; species Corvus kubaryi. The sequence continues at coordinate 891,370 of NW_024581136.1, read as the reverse complement.
GATGATCTGAGATGAGTTCAGAGCCCCCTTTGTCTCAGGCACTGTACTCTGAGGGCCAGGAATAGAGCTTGTGCTGCACAGTTTGGTGAGAAAGGAGCAGGGTGATGAGAACTGTTATCTGTCAATCTCAGTTCACAAACAAAGTCCCACAGAACTGAAGGCAGTGATGCTTTGTGATGACACCTGGCTTTCTATAACTCCTAAAATTCCCATTAAGATCTGTATAGATTTGATTTAAAAGGTTTAAACTAAAGCAACACTTTAATGTATGTCATAGCTGAATATACTCTTCTACCCTTATCTGCTCCTTTATTCTCTCTTTGAAATGGGCCTTCAAGTCTTTTCCTGTGCTCCAAACTGAATGGAGATCTCTGTTATTCCAGGCTTGGATGTTAGTTTTGGTACTTCAGTTTTGTGTTTTGGCAGATATGACTTATATTCTTCAGCTGAAGTAATTGGCAGTGACTGCTAATGGTGATTAACTTCTACTGATGAATTAGAGAATGTCCTACCAAATAACAATTAAAAGGGATTTTTTTCAGATTACTTTAAGGCTCTTTTTTGGGCCATATTGTAAAGGTTCTGTTCATTTAGGATCTTTCTGGGATGAATTTCTGGATCAGTCTTATCTCTTCTGAGCCACAGTTAGACTATGTTGACACTGCCTCTCCAGAGACTCCTCACTTACACAAATGTATTTCTCTCTTTTGGTCTTGCTACTGATTCTTTGCTGCTGAAATTAATTGCAGCTGCTTTGCCTCCTTTCTGAAACTATGATCTGCCTTCCCTTGTGCCATCATTCTAGTGGAAGAAATACTTAAACCACTCAGACTTGTTTTGTTATGCATCTGCAGCATTTTTATACTTACCCCCTCTTACCATGGCACAGCACGAGGGGAAGCTTGGAGTCTTCAATTCTTACTTGATGGGACAAGCTGTATTCTTCCCTTTTGGCTTCAGGCCCTTACCCTGCACTGTGGTTTTGGAACACATTAACTAAGCAGCCATTTTAAGGACCTTCCAGCTACCACAGATTTAAGCCATTTCTCTTTGCTAGCCCTACTGCTTCTTCCTATATGTTTACCTGTGTTCATCCTAATTTTTCTGGTGGAAGGCAGAAAGTAACACAAGTGTGCTGAAAGCTATACTTTCCTTTCTGATAACTCTCCTTTGCTCTGCCTGCTCCTCTGTCCCTTTGACAAAACAAGTGCTTAAAAGACCAGTCTCCAATAGTAGATAAAGACCAGGGTATCTTGGCAATTCTTCACTATCTGTATGTCTTGAGGTGGTGGTGGTGCGAGATTTTTCCAAGGGTTTTTACTTTGCTTCTTATTTGATTTTACTACTTTTTTTCCATGGCGAGTCTTGGATCTGCTGATCATGGGTGACTTTCAGCCCACAAAAACACAGCATGGTGAGCACAATGTACCCTGCTTGACTTTCAACTCATATTTTTGCCCTCCCCACTGTGACACACACACACATCTTACTCTTTGCCAAACAAAGAACATTTTGCACTTAAGATGAAAATAAGTGAAATGGCAATGGCAGAATGCCCAAACTTGCTGTTTCTGCTTTTTGTGCAATAACAGTGCACAGTGGCGTTTTGGCGTCTGATGGGAACAATAGCAAAGCTCTGTGCAGGAGAAATGCACGCAGTTAAGTGATCAAAGAGGAAAGAAACTGATTATGCAAACCTGGAACAAATATAAAGGGGATGCTTTTTATTACAAGGTCAAAGTAATTAAATGCTCAGTTAGAATAGCCTTTGTCATTCACTTAAATAATAGCTACTCACTCAGATTCATCTTCAGTGTCCTCTCTGTCTGCTGCTTTAAGGTGACTTATGAGCAATGAGGCATCTCTTTATTTAAAGCATTTCTGCAAAAGTGGCTGTTGCCAAGTCTTTTGCCTGCAGGTTCTTCCAGCTGTCCTTAGAACACCTTGGTGGCTCCACTGCTGGAGTGTAGAAAGCTCTGGGGTTAGAAGTCCTGATGTGGGCCCCATTCACAAATAGTGACATGCAGGAGTCCACTTCATTCATTTTGGGAGTCTTGCCTTGGAAAAATGGGGAAGCAAAATCTAAATGACAAAACACTGTCACTGAGCTCTGAGTGCTGTGCAGAGCTGTTCCAGGGGCGTGGTGTGGTTGTGTGCTACCCCCTCAGTGTGCCAGGTGTGGTGCTGAGGGCAGTGGGAGCACCAGCTCTCCTCTGGAAAATGGCTGCTTTCCACCCAAGAGGGGCCTTTCCTCTCTGACTGAGGCCTGTGATGGCCAGGGCCAGCCCTGAGGCAGGGGCTGAATTCATTTGAGGGGAATATTGCTAGAAATGGGTGCTGCACTTGCATTTCAATCCCCTAGCACGTGTGTGTGGGTATAGATGGGCAGGCAGCCTTCATCTACCACTGCAGTGTGTGGAACTGAACATGTCAGGGGACACTGTACAACCATCCATCCTTCTGTCCACAAGTCTCTTCCATTATTACTTGTCTTATACAGGAACAGATTATTTCCTTCTTGTTTCTGGAGGACTGGCACAAGCCTGTAAAGAAATGGAGTTGAAAGGATTTTGAGTTTGTTGGGGACTGGCCTTTACCAATAAGCTTAGAGACTGAGCTGTACAGAGATGGGCACTGTCTTCAGAGCTCTCTGAATAACAGAACTGGCTTTCCAAAATAATCTACACAGACAGACTTGAGGAGATAGACTGTCCAAAATCAGGTGTACAAGCATTCCTAACATGCTAACTCAGGTTATTCAGTGCACCCATGCGGTCTTTCTGGGATGATCTCATCTTTGGTTCAGTTTATTTCCACCAATATTTCTCGTGATTCAAAAATTAAGTACAATGAACTTCAACTGCAGTCTCATTTTTAAAGTTGGAAATTTAAAAAAAAACCCCAAACCAACGATTTGAAAAGAACCTCTGTTAAATACTTCAATCTTCAAATGAAAGTTTAGGAAATAATACAGAAAATAAGTGGGTTTGAACTGAAGAAACTTCAGGTTCTGGTTTCTTTTGCAAGCAAAATAATTTGCTAAGATTAGCAAAAGGCTTTCACCAAAACACCATAGCATTTGTTAGAAGTTTCATCATTTACAAGTAAAAACCCTCTTACCCCACTGCAATCCTCTTCAGTGTTTATCTTGAATTTCATGAGGATCTTGCTACCTGAAGTACCAGTAAATCTGAGTTGCTTTTATCTTACATGACAAAACTAAACCACTATCTTAAAACTCCAATGCAATGATCTTCTTCCAATCCACCTTTCAACAGCTTTCTGTTCAAAAGGATATGCTCAGGAAAATGCGTATTTGGGGCCTTTACCAGTTCCATTTGTTGATTTACTTGAGTTTGACTCCTAGCCTATTTTTCTTTTGAAGTTATACCTTTGATTTTTTTTTTAAATTTTTTTTTAAGTCTTGGTTTTTTTTTTCTTTTCTTTTTTTACTCTTAAGTGTGATCACATTCCTGTCACTTAGAACTTCAGACACTTTCATGAAATTTTTATTCCTGATGACAAAGAGGAAGATGTCAAAACTCCAGAAACATGACTCTGGGAAATTTGGGTTTAATGGAGTTCTTTAGTTTGTCTGATATCCTACTGCTTTTTGACAGGATACCTCTGGCTTTGTACATTAAGAAGCTTTGGTGGTAATAGTGATAAAGAATGGTTTTATCCCTTTTGTAGAGATGAATGGGACTGAGTTTTCCTGGCATGCTCTAATTCTCCCGAGGGCATTACAGTAATCCTCACATTTGTCACTTGTCTGTACTATAGTGGCCTCCTTGGGGGGACCCTGACTGCATTGTGCAGAGTGGGTTTCATGCAGAGGTGATGAATACACAGCTATTCAGCTGGTGAGCAGCATAAGCAGGAGACATAACAGGTGGCCCAGAGTTTGATGTGAGTATGATGCTGATGGGGAAGAGCAGAATTTCCAACCCACCTTCAGAGCAGCCAGTGGAAACTATCTCGATATCATGCAAAAAAATATTGGTGTTAATTTTTTCTGACTTAAGTCTTGCAGAAGGAAGAATCTTTTCTGATTACCTTGGGTTTCAGGTGTGTTAGTTTATAAAAGCAGGGACAAGGACCATGTTCAGTGCTTCTCTCCTTCAGTTAGCTTAGAACAGAGTGTAACAGATACCAGTTACCTGTACTTTCTTGCTTGTTGGTAATCCTGTGGTCTCTGTCCCTGGTTGAACACAGGCTGCATCTCTGCTGCACAGAACCCTCTGATTATCCCACCTTGGAGTATTGCGGGGTCCCACGTTTGTGAGCTGAGCTGGCAGGGTGGGAGCTGCTTTGTCTTCTCCCATCCTTATTCCTTTAACATGGAGTTGCTGCAGGCAGCAGTAGCGTGGTGGGGGGAGGGTGTTCCTAGTGAAGGATCTCTGAGGGCTGTAAGGGTCTGACAAAAATAAAAGTATAAATAGGCACGTGGGTAGGTGACTGCAGTTCACTTTGTCACACCCTGGAAGTGAACCTTTCTCAGGTCACAGGTGAAGTGGATTTCTGAAACTGGCTGCCTTGTGCTTGGTGGCCTCATTGTTGGCTCTCTAAAGAACGGCTGGACCTTGGAAAGGCTTTGCCCAGGGCAGCAGTGTGAGGAGATCAGTGTCCTTCCATACACTGACCTCTAGGCTGGATCCTCCTTGAGGCCAAGCGAGTTTTGCTGCCATAAAGGCTGTGCAGCCCCTGGCAGTGGGGCAAGCAGGAGAGGACTCCCATGGAAGGGGGGTGCACAGGAATTAGATGGGTAAAAGCCAGGTTGAGCAGAGACATGGGATATTTCCACAGCCCCTGGACCCACTCCTCTCTGTAGTGCTAGGTCATGGGATATCCTAGCACATCCCAGCTCTATGCAGGTTTATAACAACCTTGGTGTTTAAAACCAAATTCCTGCAGCATGTATGCCAAATTTTAGCTTGAAGCTCATTTTTACAGCCAAGTTATAAATCTTGAAAGTAAGGATTTGTAATAAAAACACTGGTACAATCTTGAAGCCCAACAGTGCTAGTGGCAGCTGCTGCTGTGGTGCAGTTTGAAAAAATAATAGTGTGTGGAATAGCTTGTGTTAATTACTCTTAAACCTGTTAGAGTGTTGTGCCTGGCAAACCCTGAGAAGCTCAGCTCTCTGTGACAGGAATGGTGTTTAGTTTGGGGTTTACTTATTTATAAAATGCAAACAAAGAAAAGATTAGACACTTTAATGATTTCATGGTTTAAAATCTCTGTGCTAGAAACAAGCTAATTAAATTCCTGACATCATCAGTTTTATTAGTAAATAGTAACCATGGATGCAGAAGAGTCTTGCATCTCATTACATTCAGCATAGGATTTCAATACAACAGCCATTAGATGTGGTATGGAAATGGAAAAACAAAGGAAAAGTATGGGACACTTTTTTTTTTCCCATTGATCCAGAACACAGTCCTGGAAGAATATCTGTAATTAATTAGCAGGGCTTTAATGTAGGGCAGTAGGCCATAGGTTTCCTCAAGTGAATTTAGTAAGTGGCAGTACATTGCACAAGATAGAGGAGACAGAATATATAAGAACTACTTGAACTGCAGGAAATCAGTAATTGAACAGTGTAGTTAAAGCAAGTGCGTATTACACACTGACTTATGATGGTGTTTGTGGATGTCTCTATCTCTGGAACAATGTGATCCAGATGAATAAATCATTTACTGCACCTGTCTTAATGTGGTTTAGTAAAAAAAAAAAAATCTAGATTTACTTGGGTAAGTGGTGACAACACTGCATGTTTAAGCAAGGGTGAATTAGCATGCAGACAGCAAACATGGGCAGAAGGGAAACAGACTTTCTCATAAAGGAACTGATTAGAATTACTCAATGCCACTCTTTCTTTAACAGGAGATGTACTAGTTAGCACTTCATTTCAATACAAACAACAAACAAATGATGTTCAGTTACCAGGGTTTGGCATAAGACTGGTGTCTTCAAAGGAAGTGAGGCTGATTCAATGCAGTTAGAACAGATTTTGGTTTGGACTGGTGAATAAATTGGTGCACTGAGTCTGAAAGCTGCTGTGAGTGTATTTGTCCACTCTGCAGGCCTGGGGATTTATGCTCAGCCTTGCAAGTAGTAGAAATGGTTCCAAAGCCAGTAACAGGGTCCTCAATGAGCATATATGCAGGTGTCAAACAGACTTTAGTGTTTATTAGTAAATGAGCTCATCTTATCAACAAAGATGCATTGCAGATTGATTTGACAATCACATGTGGAAATAATGCAAAACCCACAGCACAACCCTGTTCAGGTATCAGTGACTTATTTTTCATCAGTTTCCAAAGGGAGATTTTCCTTGAAAACAGTGGCACAGGGCTGATCATCTTTCTTGCTGTTTTTCCTAATGGATCTGTCTTGTAAGCTCAGGCACAGTCACAGAGGGACATTCCCTTCTTCCTTAGGACAAGATGAACACTGTGCAGCATTCTGTTAAATGGTAGTGCCCCTTTGCTTGTAAGGAAAATGGGATGATCTGCAGTAGATTGTGTGACTTGGTAATGAAATTCCCATGACTTTTAATGGGAAGGGTCAGAGGCCGCTCTGTGATTTCTTGCACACAACCCAGTTTTCAAAAGACTGTTTAGGTCTCTCCTGTTGTGTGGGATTCCTTTACTGGTGGATGGAGTCAAAGTACACTTCACGAGCAAGGATGTTTTAGAAACCTAGCAGAGTACAACTTTTTTAATATGAGAAAGGGTTTGCAGAAACTTTGTCATTGTTTAGGAGTGTTTTAACTGTCAGTGAATGGAAGAAAAAGACAAACAGGAAAAAAAAAAATCTCTGTCAAAGCTACAAACTATATGTTAGGGGATAAAGGGGCCTGCATTGGAAGCTGCTATCAATCAGAGTGTACCTAGCACATAATACTGCTCAGGAGACCTCTTAAACGTGGAACTTTGTGCAATAAATCCATTCCTGCAACATGTTTATTCCTTTATTACATTTGTGGGAAGAGGAGATTTCACTGCATATTCTGTATAGTGATGCATAAAATCCATATTTATAATCCTGCTGTATATATTCCACATGTTTCATCAACAGCATATTAATTTGTTATATGGATTTGTTCTTTTCAGCCAGGCCCTCTTTTAATGAGAAATTTCAGTGTCCTTGGAGAAATTCTGAAAATAAATATTTAGTATTTTTTTTTCTGATTTATTTGTATATCATGGGTTTATGTCATCTTGGTGCCCACAAAAGGACTTACTAAATCTAATGGGGAAATTACATAGCTGTATTGGTATCTTAAAGCATTGTTAAGCTGATTTCATTTGAAATTAATCATTAACACTTGAGAACTGTCTTTTTATAAGCAGAAATTCTGTTCTTTTTCTAACACGTCTTTACTATATCAGAATGCCTTTCATCAACCAATTGGAATAACTCCTCTGAATGGAGGTTTCTTTTCTTATACATCATTTTTGGTTCATTAGCTACAGTGTTTTCTCATCTGGAGAGAGGGTTTGGCTTTAGAAAGGAAAAACTTATTTTGTTTTAACCACAAAAAAAGTGAAAAGAAACAAATAGAAACCAGTGACATTCTCTAAAAATGGGAGATGCTCAAGAATTCCTGCAGAGCATCCAGCCAGAGATACCGATGCTTATTTTTTTTAACTGCAGAAAAATCTGCTTTCTTGTTAAAGTACTAAATAGCAGTAAAATACCATGTTTAGAATGTGAAGTTTGTAGTACCAAGGGTTTTGGCTCTAGTCCAGCTCTGCTTTTGTTGGTATAGACCCTGTTATTCAGCTGGCAGTGCAGTGGATTGATGGCTGAGGCTGGATCTGTTACCGCACAGAGAAATTACCTTCCCAAAGTGATCCGATCCAAATGATTTGCTAGTCAAGAAGTGTTGAGGGGTAAGTACATCCTCCAGGTGCTGCCACAGCTGAGAGAGAACTGTGGTCCTCAGAAGATACAAGGTGTTAGAGCTTGATTATTTTTCTCTCTCTCCATATGAAATACTTTGAGCTGGCTTTGCCTTTAATAGTAAGTTTTATGTTTCTATTTGAAGTTTTACCTCCTCTGGAGATTTGTCCCAACTTGCTGAAATCTTACATTTTATGTGAAATTCCTAGCCTTTTCCAGGTGGAATTCTAAATTAGTGACAGTGCCTTTTTCTGCAGGGTGCTTCCTAACAGAGAGAGGCTCCCTCTGAAGAGGGCAACGCCCTGAAAACAAGAGGCAGCCCTTGTGTGCCCGTTTCTGTCAGCTAATTGCAATTCCACCGATGCCTGGCCATTGCAGAGACCTCCAAGCCCCCTGTGCTCTGCCAAAGCTGGGGTTTTTTTCCTTATAGTCAGACAGTAAGGATGAGAGCTTGTTCTGTTGGCTCTGGCAGCTGCAGTGAACTCCACTGTCCTTGCAGCAGGGGAAGTGGGAATGCAGATTTATCCTAGTGTAACAAGGGGCACAGGAGGGAGTCGTTTGTATGATTTTCCTGTTACAGTGAACAGCTGTGGAAGTCCTGATTGCAAATTTCTCTAGATGTTTATCTTTCCTTTGTTATGAAACAAGGATTGGGGAAAAGGTGTCTTTCCAGAAAGGAAATAAAATGAGGAAAAATTATTCCGTGCAGGCAGCTTGACATAAAGAATACGTTTGTTTCAGAAAAAGTGCTACATTCCTATGGAGGAATGTAGCACCTAAAAAGTGCTTCGTGCCTATTTTCTCATGGGTGAACTGAGGTATCTTTCCTAGTAAAAGAAATTCTTCAGTCAGAAGAATTTGGCGTGGGCATGATTGTAGGTCACAGAATTTTTAGCCTGGGGATTAAAAAATACATTTAGATTTTTTTCAAGAGTTTATAGGAAGGGGCTTGAAAGCATGAACTGATCAGGTATCAGGAGGACCTTAAATGCCTCGAAAGAGCGTATCTGCCATGAACATCAGTTAGCAGGGTGGATTATCTCCCATTCCTGTTTCCAGCAAGATGTTTCCCTTGAGAACATTTTCAGAATATTTTTTTTGGCTGTTCTCCTTTCTTCAAAAGCACTGGTGCTAAGGAGATTAAAAAAAAAAAATGAAAAAACAAGTGCCCCACTGATGAGGTACAGAAAGGAGGATCCCTTCTGGCCACAAGCTTGACATGGTACTGAAAACAGTGGGGAAAATAGAATGAAAAGAAATTTGTCAAGTTCTTGTTGCCAGTTGTGGGAAGGGTTTTCTGTTGCATTGGGAAGAGAGTTTCTTTAAGTCAAATAGCAACCTCTGATGTGTTATTGCTACCAGATGCTCCTAGATGCTGCCAAGTTGGGCAGGTTTCCCTCTTCTATCACCTCTATGTAAGCATCTGCTCTCAGCTCCTCTGAATGAATTTACTGAATGAAGAAAGAAATCCATAGGTAAATTCCTGGTGGTGGAGTGTGGTGTAACTTGAAATAACACTGACCCTGGTTATGACAGGTCAACAAAAATATGAAAAAACCCCTTGAGTTCCTGTCTCCTGTAGTTCAGAGCTCAGTCTTGTAAAGTAGATTGGATATCTTGGAGGAGGGGCTGTCTCAGCTCCTGTGCTGAGCTATGATAGATCGAAACAGGCTTGCCAAAAAGATGTTTTGTTGTCACAGCTTACCTGTGGAGCCCTGTGTGCACAGTGGTAGTGATTCAGATCAGCTAATTAGACAATTAATTACTGCCTTGCTAAGGCAGCCCACACCCATTGCACAGCCACCTCACACTTTTGAGGAATTGCATCAGCTTTTTGCATTTGTTCTGTTTGGAAGAGGGGCTGGGAATTGGCCCAGAGAGAAATCCCAAGTGGCTTAGGGCTGTAAGTGTCAAAGGTAGATTACCCAAAATGTTGGCCCTAGGACAAAGACAAGAGCAGTTGTCTTTCCTCAGGAGGAAATGAAATGTAACAGTCTGCATGAGTCATGCATTTTTAGCCCATCAGCTTTCACTCTATTGCCAGAAAATGTACTAAATACATAAAATTGTGTTTGTCTTAAGTAAAGACATATTTCAAAGCTCTGGCAGTGGAAGTGCTAACACACTGGACTGTCAGTGCTATTGCTCTCCAAGCACCTCACAGTTCCTGCTTGGCTCTTCTTCATGCCTTCCTCCTGCATTTAATAGAAGCATCCTCTGAACATCAGAAAAGAGATGCTCAGCCCTATCTTGAATAGGGTCAAAAAGAGCCAGGTGTCCATTTGCAACAGCTTGGATTTGTTGTCCCCATGTCATCGCCTTTAAAAAGGTCTACTGTCTGTGCCTCTCCTGGACTGAATGTTGCTGTGTATGAGGTTTCTGGATACTTGCAACTCACCGGAGCATTCTCCCCTGCTTTGGTGACAAACCATTTTCTGTGTGACCTCTGTAGCACATGTTCACGAATCCTGTCCAGACTCACAGGGAGCCAATACCTTGTTCTGTGATCACCATTTCCAGGTAAAATCTTCTGAGTACTGATGTGAGTTGGTGAGTATGGCATGGATAATGGAGAAAGGAGAGAACTGGTTGTATCAAACAGCTTGAAAAATTCACTTAACCAAATAAAACAAAAAGGAAAGACTCATTTTGGGTAGAAAAACATTCCTAGTTAAAACTTGGATCAAACTTTTACTTTCAACTAGCATCTTTGTTGGAGTTATTAACTTGGTGTCTTTTAAATCCAAGCTGCCTTCCCACATCAGATGATACAAAGGAAATTACAAAAGATCGATTTCACACTGTAAAGCTTGACCTTTTTTAAACACAAATCATGCAGACTCATAGCTGGATGATCATATTGTTTCAAAGAATGTTGCAAAAACAAATGATCTTGCTGAATCATTGTAAATAATCCTAATATTAAAGGTTCTGTACACAGAAAAATAGTGTGCTGCATAAAAACCCCCAGCTACCAGAAGGAATATTAAGGAAGATTGTCAAAGGTCTATTAGGCAACTAAGGCAACTCCCCTTTTTATTCTCACTTTGTGCCCTTGGAAAATATCCCCATAGTGCAAGATGTATTGTTAATTATTGCCTTGCAACAGGCAGGTTCAGGTGGCCATTGATGCAGATGAGCTGCTTGTGAGCTCTTCAGCCTGATGTACTTTGGTTAGCACATCAGGCTAGAACAGTGAAGTTGTGCTCCACGCATCACACACTTACCTAAAAAACAATACACGAGGAATAGGTTTAAGCTCGGAATATTCTTGGTCTTTGCTGGCACAAACAGTGTATAAAGGCTGATTAATAGTGGTTCTATAGAGCCTTATGCCTCTTGCCTCGGGTGCAGATATCAGAGTGTAAAATCTAGCGCAGAGGGCCATGGAATGGATTTGTAATGGTCTCTGAAGGGTCTTTGGCTCCTTAAGCCAGTTAATGGATTGCATGCAGCCATATGCAGCACTTCCATTTCTTATGGCTATAATGGAATAATAGTTTTCATTTAATAACCAACCCAAGTATAATTCAATACAAAGACATATTATATTCCATTTCAGCAAATGAAGCGTGCCACAGCTTAAGTGGTATATTGGAGCTAAAAAAAACCCCCACTCATACTCTGTTACCCTTCACAACAAAGCTTGCCACATATCAACATTTTTAAGTGCAAATTCTAGTTGTGAGTATATACTTAGTATCCAGTTTGTTGATGACTTTTAAGGCTTTATTTTGGATAGATCTATGCCTGTATGTCATAGCTTAAAGGGATAAATTCTTGCATGCTGACTTCAGCCATTGAGAAGAGCTGTGGTTAATACATCAGCCTCAGGCTGAGGTTCTCCCAGTGAGCTGGAACTGCTGACTTGGAGGGCAAAGACTGTGTAGATCTTTCCTGATGGGTCAGTCTGAAACCAGCAGAAAAGTGGGTGTGTTATCCTTAGGAGCCACAGCATGGCACCAGCCCTTGTCTCTGAGTGCTCAGAGATAAACATGTACAGAGGGCACCAGGCCACAGCAGACCTGTCCCAAAGCTCACTGGGGTCACAGGAGTTTTGCACTGGTTTTGAGGAGTCTTGGATCACACACACGCACAGTTGCCATTAGGTAGAAAATCCTGATTCGTTCAACTCTCCAATCGTGTGAAGGACTTGGGGATAACAGGTGTCATGCCTTGAGGCCCACATTTGTCCCAGATTTACTGTGCAGGGCAGAGACCCACTTATAACCAGCCCTGGACTTGGTTTTTAAGAAAGAAAATGAGCTGTGTGGAATAGGTAGTGCTATCACCACTGAGTAATCTGTACTTCAAAGTCAAACAAAGCTTGCCTGTTACTTTGTGAAGTATGGGTGGGATTTATCCTCAGTCCTGTCACTAAAAATTGCCTGTAAGGAATCTCGGCAGTCAGTGAGAATAGATGGCTCAGAACCCAGCTATGGCTCTAGGGACCATCACAAATCTCAGGATGTCTCCCAAGTGCTTGATTTGTGCAGATGATGCTCTGATTTAGCAGAAAGTTGCATATAAACTCGTGTCGCCAGCAGCCTCTATTGGCGTCATAGATGTAGAGGCTCGGGAGAGTACATTATTCCAGCAAATGTCAGCATTAATTTATACTTGCTCAGGGCTCATCTGCTTTTTCCTGCAGTCTCTTGCAGAAGAGCGATTACAGTCATGTGCATGAAAAATCCAGTGTCCAGCAGAGGAGGCCAGGACCTGCTCAGCATCCTGGAGAGCGGTGTGTGCTGAGGGAGGGGTGGCAGCAGCCTGATTCCCAAACAGAGGTGTTGTGTCATTGTTTGTTCCACTCTCTGTTAGTGAAACCACCATGAAACTCATGGCATTAAGGAGCTGCAGCGATGTGTCCCCAGATGAGTTGCAATTGAAACTCTGATCTGCTGGCAAGAAGTATGAGTACAGGGAAAAAACTTTAACTGAAATTGGTGGACATTGAGGGTTGTTCCCACAGCAGGACTGGAGCTAAAGGGGTTGAACAGCCCTGTTTTACTTATGTGAAGAACTGCAGCAATTGCTGTGCTACTCATGAGCAAAACCAACTAGGAAAAGTTTGCACTCACAAGGTTTAACTGAGCTGTTGCATTCAGGTTCTCTCACTTTGAAATGCACTTTTCAGCTCCAGGATTACTTGTTGCATTAGATCTAGAAGTCACTTTATGATGTGATGTGAAAACAGCAAAAGATGATTTTCAATATTTAAACAAAAGAAACCGGTTGCAGCGGTACATGTAGCATATATCATACATTGAAATATAACCCAGTGTGCTTACTCTTTATTCTTCTGATTTTGTATCACAGTTGCTCAGTTTGCAAAGGTGTTGAGCATTTGCACTAACAATGATCCTACAGAAGAAGTTATGCCAGAGACTTTCCCAATTCTGCTATTCCCAGCTCCTACTCTGAGGGATACCTCTACAAGTCCATTTGCAGTGAATGCACTGGGCAGTTGCTGAACCAAAAAGAAACTGAGCTTCTTGTTTCCAGCCCTGTGGAACCAGGAAGTTTTTCCCAATTTTCTTGAAGTGTGGACTTCCACTCCAGAATTCTCCTATTGGAAATGTTTATCACAAAGTCTTCTGCAGTGAGATCTTTAGCAAGAGTGTTTGTCTAAAACCGACAGCAGTGAATGCCAATTAGAAAAAGCTCTTCACAAAGTGTATTTTTTATGAATAGCATGTTTTAACCAAATGTGCTTCAGACAGCACAGGCAAACTTCCCAGGCATATTTCAACAGTGACTTGTGCCTGTTCTCCTACTGCTGATCCAGTCTCGAGGCAGTCAAGCTGCTGTTGCCTTTCATAATGAAGTGGAGCAGGGATATTGTATGAATCTAACATCTGGAAGTTGGACTTGGTGAAATGTGGTGTTTTTTTCATGTCTATCACTTTGTGCATCCTTCCACTGCAGATTGTACTGGTAAATGATGGTCTGTCTCCATGCCAGCAAATTTTAACACAGTCCTGCCCTACAGCCCAGTGGGTCTCTCTATGCAGATCGTGGATGACTTGTGCTGAGCAGCTTTGCAGAGGCTCTTGTCCAAAAGTGCAAGGCAAGCTGAAGGCTGTCTGCAGAGCCAATTGTCTGTCTCATTTGACCACCACCTGACCTCTGGAGCTGGGCTTGAATAGGAGTCTTGGCAGTTGGGATGGGTTTGGGCAGGATTTGACTTCAGGGAATGAGGCAAGTTTGTGGTTGTTAAATTTAATTTTGAAGGCATGTTCTTAGGCTGGAAAATATAATTACACAGCATCTGGTCCTCTAGAATGCATTTTCTATAGCAACAAAAGTTACCTCCAGGACCTACTCCAGCTCCCTACTGGTTACTGGTGCCAGTGATGCTGTGTGCTGACTGGAACATGCTTTGTTTAAGGGCAGGTGCTATGTGGAAAATGTCACCAGGGTTGTTGTTGGATCTATTGGGTTAATTCCCACAACCAAACCACAGGGAAAGGAGTGATTGTCGTACTGTGGCCAGAGCTTCCCATGGAGCCTGCATTGCCACCAGCATCAGGCTTTGCTGGTGGGATGCCAGAAAGCTGACTCTGCCCTAGAAATCTGGTCCTAGCACCCTTTGCAGATGTCAGGTGGGGGAAGTAGGTGAGCTGAAGGTATGTGTGCTGCCACCGGCTGAAGTGAGCAGGTGAGCATGCCATGCTGTGCATCAGTGTGGTGGCAGCCAGCCTGCTTTTGTCACAGTTCCAGGAAGGGCTGTGCTTTGTCACTAGATTCAGCCTGTGCCATGAGAAATCCAGAGCACTCTCCTCCTCCTCTGTTTCTCGTACTCCTGACAGACATAGTCCCCTGGTGCTGCTGCAGTCCTGCAGCCCCTCATGCTGGAGGGCAGCTGCAGAAACTTGTGCCTGGCCATGTCTGCCCCTATTTAACCCTGGCACCCTTCACAGCCTCCCCATGAAGGAGGAGGTACTACCATTTTGTGTGATCCAGCACATGGAGACTTCACTCTGGACACACGAAGTTGAATGGGTCTGTGTGCATGTGGGAGCAGCAGCAAGGCTTTTTGGGTGCACGTGTTCTCAGTGAAGAGGTTTATATTGCACCCGTGTGGTAAAGATAACAAATGCTGCCCTACCAGTGCAGCAGTTCTGAGCTATAAAGTTTTGCTACAAAGCTGAGCACGTAAACAAATATCCAGAGGACAGAAAGTGGTGTGTCATACATGAAATCCCTATTTGTGCTTGGTCTTTGCATATTAAGTGCTTTAATTAATTAATTTTGAGTTAATTATTTCTAAATTGGCTGATGGGTTAATTGTAACATTCCAGGTATGTTGGGGAAGATGAAACAGGAAAGCCTTATAAATATGATTGCCTGACAAAAGATTTTGGGAATATGAAAACTACAGGCAACATCGAAATGAAAGCCACTTTTGAAATACCAAGTCTTAGTCTCACGTCACCGTCCGTCTACGCCCGGTCCAGACTGAACCCCATAACCTACACAGGTACAAAAATCCAGTTCCATTATCAGTGTTCTCATTTGTTTAAAGTAGTTTATTAATAGAGTTGCACCCTTCCCAGTTAAAATTTTCCCAGTTAAAAATCACAAACTTGCCCCTTCTCAAACTTCAAACCACCTATACACCATAAGAGTTACCTTTCCTGTGTTTACTGTGTATTTTTACAAGTGTTTTGAGGTGTGTTGGATGTATTTTAATACTTCTTGTAGGTGTTTCACTTGCATTTTGATTCCAAGGCCAAAACCCCACCCAGTCTTAATAGCCAGCAGCTATTTTTAGCTACAGAGCCATTACTCTGCAGACAAGTTCCATGGCAACCTGAAGACCTGAATTTTAATGAAAGTATTGTATTCCCTTATCTCAAACGGATTTCACCCCCCCCCCCCCCCCGACAACGATGAGCCATTGGTGGATGGAGATGATCCATCAAAGGGAAAGCACCAATTGCTTTGGACCGAAGGGGCGGGCTGTGGGCGGACTGGGGGCAGAGCAAAAACTATAAAAAGGATGAAGCCGAGAGGCGGGGTCTCTCCTCTCTTCCCCTCTTGCTCTCTCCAGACTAGCTGTGGGAGACATCGGTGCTGGGCATTAAAAGCCTTACCCCTTTTTAAGGGGCTTTTAGTAATTTTTTTAAAAGTCAGCCCAGCACTGCAAGTTCTTTTTCTCTACCTGAGGTCTAGTGCTGTCTCAGCCAGAAAATCTCAAATTCCTGCGCTCCTGGGGCATACCATCTACTGAGCCATAGGATCCCAAATTTTTGTATTTTTCTGATTTCTGTAATTTTTCCATTTTTCTGTTTTCAATAAATTAATCTTTTTAAGAGTTGTCTCATTTCTCACATGGTGGCTGGTGGGAATGGTAATGTGAGATGTCAAAGGAGTTCGTTTATTTTGATAAACTGGTTGATATTCTAAGATGCTTTTTCTCATGTTGATAAAGTGTCAATCTTAGTGAGGAACTTTGCTATTGATGACCTTTCAAGTAAAGTTCCAAGGCAGAAAGCAAAGATAAACAACTTGAACAATACAATTAAGGCAAACCCAGAATTCAGTCAATGAGAGACATCAGTTTTAAGTAATCATCCCATGGAAACAGAGCTATTTGAAAATGCGGTGGCATCGCTTACAGTACAGTGGGCAATTAGTTTTAATTAACTTCAAAATCTGACACATAGTTAAAAATCAGCTCTTCTGAATGCCCAGCTAGAAAAGTGAAAGTTGGGGTATTTTGTTCTGCTAGAAAAAGCTATTACATATATTATAATGATGCTATTCACACTTGTAATAGAAGTTTTATGTGATCTTTTAAATTTTTTATGAAATAGTAGTTTTGGAAGATGATCTTGTTCCATACCATAAGCTTTTGAGTAAGGCCACTATTTTTTAAGAAGAATAAATTGAAATTTTAGAAGCCGTTTTGAATTCAATAATGATGTCTGTTAACGAAGTCCAACATGTTGTGATCTTCACCTGTCAGGGAGAAAACAGCCAGGAGTTCTTGTAAGGTTACCAGAAATTATAGGCAGCTTTTGATGCATATTTTAAAGTTAAATTCAGCACTTTAAATGTGATGTGTGTCTGTCACTATGGAAGCCCCAAGTACAAATTTTGTGGGTGGTGAGGGGGCGGCTGATCTGCATTACAACCGCTCAGAGAAGCGTGAATGCCCTGTCACAGCCTGAGTCCACACATCCCTCTTCCCTGTGTATCCAGTCTGTTGGACTACTCTGGAGAGCAAAAAAAATTACTTTCTACAAATATTCCTTAACAGCTTTTTTTTTTTTTTTTTTTTTTTAAAGTTCATAGTTTTAAGAGAATGTAGTACTTGGAAGGGCTGTACTTGGAACCAAGTGGCAGTGCTGGGTGTCTGTACAGTGCCAGCACGTCCCTGCTCTTGGGGTGCCTGTCTGGGTCCCCTCGGGGCCTGCCGTGCCCTGAGGGAAAGGCAAGGCAGAGGAGCTGGGGCTCCAGCTGACCCAGGCTTGGATAACCACACAGCCCTCTGGGGCACTCACTGGGGGTTTGTTGTTCTGTGCCGGGTCATTTTCAGACCTGAACTGTTCCCTGAGGGGTGGATGGGATGTCCCTATATTATCATCCTTAGCACTGGGGGTTTGATGCTGGTATTTGTTGAACCAGCTGTGAGTTCTTGGTATTTGCCATGATATTACCCTTCTGTTGTGAGGAGAAATGTCTGAAATGTGCACAATAAGCTACTGACTTTTTAAACATGAAACTTATTTCCATTATTAGTATTTGACGTATGTGAAACTAGAGCTAGATACTTCTGTTGATGTCATGCAGCCTTTACTCCTTGAGTTATTTTCTTGATTTCCTTTGGGCTGTGAGGCAGCTTCTCACATGAGAAAGTTCAGAACCTTCTTGTGTGTCCCAGTAAATTAATTGTATGCTGAGCCATGCAGGTGAGGGCAAAGAGTATATTCATCTTCTCAGCTGCTCAGTGACCAGCATGATTGAGGAAGAATTCAGACAGAAAGAGCTGGTATTACTGAGATGGGAAGACTGATCCCATGCAGTCACCTTCCCACGGTGTTCCACTTATCAGCCCTGGGAGGTGCTGTTTTTCTGAGTCATTAAAATCTGTGCCTTTTCCTCCCTTACATTTCCAGTGAGATTTTGAGATAACTATTTTTCAGGGCATATTTTTTATGACCAAAAGAAAAGCTGCTGTTCTGGGAGTTTAGGCTGATGTTCTCAGCTGATGTCAGAGAACAGACACAGCAGTCTCTGGGGGCCAGGATGGGACTTGGAACAGATCTAGAGAGGGAGAACTCTGATATGCTGTACACGGTGTAATCTCTAAATAAGCACAGCAGGTCTGATCTCTGCGACAGGAGATAAGACAAGGTGCTGAAGGATTTTTGGTCTGATGCAAAATAATTGTTATCATGCTGTTGAAACACTGGAAAAAGATGAAAAAGTGGAAGTATCTTCAGCACTGTCTATAGGATGTTTTCTCCTAACTAGTGGCTGTCCTGGCTTGCTGGCTTGTCACATCAATTGTATTTCTTTCACAAATCTTTGATTGGTTGGTGGTCTAGTAATTTTTTTTCAAAATTAGTGTTACGGTACAGTTAACAGCTGTGCTTTTCAGGTATGATGGATTTTTTTCCGGGAAAAACAAGTACCACAGGCACTTCTAAGTATGCATTTCAATAGGTCTGGTAAAGTGGAAAATATCCATGAAATAGTGAGGCAGCACAGGAATACTGCATTCTAACCATCAAAAAGATCTGCACAGACTTTGTCCGTGTGGAGCACATGCAGCACGGGAAACAATTCATGGTATGGCAGCATGATCATTCTCTTTGTGCTCAGTACTTGGAGGGAAGGAGAAGGGAAGGAAATAGGATCTTTAAACTAAAAAGAGAATTGTAGGCATGTACTGGTAATTTTTCTAATAGTTTCATAATGTTCATCATTTAACAGGATGAGAAAATTTTGAGTAAAATTACCAGAAATAATTTCCTACCAGTACTTTTTAGTCTTGGCATATTTATGAATATTTCATGCACAACTTTTTTACTATTAAGATCTATATTTAAAATTTCATACTCAGCTTTAAAGTTTGTTCTGACTTGAAATAGTCTTCAGAAAATAAATTTAACTTTCTTAAAAGAAGAAACACCAGAAAATTATAAAACCCTGAAAAAGGAAACTAGTCTTAATTACAGATGGAGGATTTTGTATTTGTTTTGAGGATGATTAAGTTGTTTTTTAAATGAAAATCAGCATGCCATTTGGGCTCATTCTAGTCACTTAAATAGGTGCCTTAATTTTACTTCTGTCCACTGAGTTTCTCAGGTGCTTCAGTGAAACATGTACCTTGAAAAATTGGACCTCCAAAGATAAAATAAGGCTGTAAAGACTGGATTGCTGGCTTTCCTGGAATGGCTGAGACACAAACAGTAAGGCTTTCCTCTGACAGCCGAATTGGCAAGAGCAGACCTTGTGCCCATTAAGTCCCATTGGTGGAAAGTCCAGTTGGAGATGAGCTTATCTTAAACATAAGGGAATTAGTCCAGCTTCCATTTAAATCACTGGCAAAGCTCCAGCTATATTCAACAAGAGAAGGGCTGAGGCAGGAGGCACACAAAACCCTGCTTCTAGGCTTGATCCCAGCTTTTCTTACACATCCAAAGCTCATGCTGAGTATTGTGGTCACTTTAGCAGGATTAGGCTGAGCGGATTGTTTGGGCAGATTTATATGGCCATTCATTGTAAGAAGCATGATACAGTTCTCAGTGATGTACGGGTAATAAATATTCATTTGTTAAAATACAAGACACCTGTTGACAAGGTAAACTGTGATTGTTCCAAGCAAATTACTCAAGTGTTGTAGAATGTCATGTACAATAATTGGCTAAACAGTTCTTGTGTTATCTGTAGCCCTGTTTGAGCAAAGCAGCACTCAGGCGTGTGTTTGCCATCAAACACCTGCCTACCTCCCCTCCAGTCAGTCTGACTGCCCTGCTGTATGTGGACCGTGGGTTTTGGAGAAATGGGGGGTAAATTCTTTGGACTCCACTGTATTATGCCTGTGGTGTGTGTCCCCAGTCCTCTGGGAAGGCAGTGGTGCTCAAACATGACACCAGGTTTGAGGATGACTTCATAGGGAGAGATACCTGTCACTTTTCACTTGGTGGGTTTAAGTAGCAATCTTGGATGCTCATTGGTGCCAGAAAGTTCTCATTTGTCACCAAAGTAGTGTCAGGAGGTGTGACAGTTAACTGTCAGCCCTGGGATCCAAGGGCCGGCATTTGCCTGTGGACTGTGTGTGTGCATGCACATCACCTGGGGCTGCTCAGGTGATAACGACTATCTCATTGTTATGGATATAATCAGTGGCAGAAACGTACACCTGAGCAGTGTGTGGAGGGTCTACTTTTTTTTTTTTTTTTTGGAAAAGGGATGAAAAAAAAAAAATCAAATTCCAGCCTGAAAAATGTAATATGCCATCTTTGTTTAATGCTTCTCAATACAGATATCACAAAACCACAGCAAACATAAATGTTTCCTTATGAAATGAAGTAACTAGTATTACATGTATGGACGTTCCAGTTCACTGAGTTTTCTGCTGGGCACAGGAATAATTCTGGTTCCTTAGCAGGATTTTGAGGTGAGGAGGCGAACTGGAGATGATGTAATGGACTGTCCTCTGCTAACAATACGAGGACCAATTAAAAAATACAAATAAGTGACATAACTTAAAAAGACAGGTGACAAATAGAACACCCATCATATAAAGATGAGGCACTAAAATCATTTTAGAAAAGAACTAGGGATTTGAATTTGCCACCCATGGAAAACAATAGCAAAAACCCCACTGAATTAAATGCCTCAAGCCCTTGCACAGGACTGATTTGATGCTATTCATAGAATAACGTAGATGCCAAATAATGCTGTTATTTGTCAAGTAAATTATTTGTCAGATCCATCATCCTGCCATTTCTTTTCTGGCAGAACTCCCACTGAAGTCAATGGGGGTATTGTCTGAATAAAGTCTTTTAGGATTGGGCCTGAGGTTAAATAAAATGCAACTAAAGGCAACTTGTTCATCTTCCTTGGGTTCGTAAACCCACATGTTGGACAATAGTTTGGCAGCTGGGGTACTGTGCCTTATGATGCTAATTTGTTCTGTCATTGATGCTGATTATTCCCTCATCTCTTTAGTCTACCTGTTGCCACCTCGATTCGTTAATATGTGTGTGTGTGTGTGTGTGTGTGTGTGTGTAACCTCAGCCGTGCTGGCTGTATAGCCCGTCTCAGGGGCTCTGGACTTCCTGGGGGGGTCAGCCCTTTTGGTGTGCTGTCTTGCTCTATGGTGTCCTGGGCTCTTGTGTGACCCTGGAAAACTGCAGGATGAGCCAGGGACTGCAGCTCTAAACTGGGTGAGCAGAGGGCTTTCAAGGTGACTTGTTCTCTACTTTTGAATTAAGAAGCCTGATTATATGGCTGGTCTGTTCCTCCACTTTGTTTTTATCTTTTCGTTTACAAGTTAAATGGTCTACATCAAATTGTTTGAGGTTTTTTTTTTCCTCCAAAAAAAGTGGTAATTAATCTCTTGTTGTCTTGATAGGAACAAAGTTAATAGAAGTAAATTGCTTAAAGGATTTGCGTTTCTAGCTATTAAAATACAACTCAGGCAACTTCAGCATTTGAGTTCTGCCTCTCATTACTACCTATGGGAATATATAATGGTTAAATTAGCTGCAGGTGGACTCCCCCGCTGCTCCAGAAGCACATTAGAAGCATCTTGAGGGTTGCAAGTAACCTTAAAGAAATCAGACATAATGGCCTCAAACAATAGTCATTCTTGTAGCTGGTAACGTGCTCCATATGCGTGAGAGATACTGTGCAAATGGGACTCTTTGTGGGAGACTGCTTGGGTCTGGCTTCTCTGGAAATTGAGTGTTTTTGTCAAATGGAAAATATTCATAGGTGTTGAGCGTAGTTCTGTGCTCAAACGCGTGGTAAAGCAGTTGACACTGCTGGGGGGCAGTGGAAAGATCGCAGACCACCTTTCTGAAGGTGGTGTTATCCCCAGGAGGGGGCTACGCCCCCCAAACCATATAGGATGGAATTTCTGCTGGCTTTTGTACAAATGAACAATTTGTATCTGCAGTCGGGTGTATAACGATATGTTTCCTGGGGTGAAGTTTCTGTTCTCTGCAGGGACTGTTGGCTGGAGTTAACACTTGTCTCACGAAGACCCTTCCGTATCGTCTGCTAGCAATTTCAGGATCGAAACAAACCGCGCACGAGTGTGCAACCTCCAGTGCTTAGGGGCTTTATACCTCCTGCTCTGTTTGCCCTCTGTAACCTTGTTCTTAACAACCCAAGGCCGAGAGTGCGCATTTCCCTTGGTGCTGATCTCCCTTCTTCTGGCACTCCTGGGTGCCTTGCATTGACCTGGCTGTGCAGCCTGGGTGCGCAGGGACCGCACCGCAGCGATGCTCAGCGCAAACTTCAGTGCGGGCGTCCCGCGGGGCCGGACGGCAGCGGCGCGGCGCTCCCGCTGCCCCCG